>NW_019944774.1:21076-28576 GCF_002910315.2 Salvelinus sp. IW2-2015 | reverse complement strand
AAGCTGCCATTATGGGAATCAACAATACACAGATCTCCTGCGTGTCACATGACGTTCCATCTTCCAGAGAAGCAAGGCTTTCTGCAATGTTCATGCCAGTGATTGCACCTGAAGGATCTCCTATTCACACAGCGTGTTTGTCATTCAGAGAGCAATTATTCTGAATAATGTCTATTATCTTTAAGAGTTTTTTTCTTCTGCTGCTTGCTGCGTTGTCTGTCGTAATATATCCATATGTATTTTTCATTTCTCTCTGAGTCGGAGGCGAAGACCTATTGAATATGTGACTTATTGTGATTCCTAGCTTGCGTATGACTGGCAGTGCATTAAGACTAAAGTGGAAGAATCTAATGAAGAGTTTACCACAAGCCCGAAGCCTTTCTCCAACAACCTTGCCCTTCTTTAAGAATGTTACCAGCCACTATAAGAGTCAAATCAAATCAAATCAAATTGTATTTGTCACACGCGCCGAGTACAGGTGTAGACTATACCGTGAAATGCTTACTTACAAGCCCTTAACCAACAATGCGGTTCAAGAAACAGAAAATATTGACTAAATAAACTAAAGTAAAAAGTTACAAAAAGTAACACAAGAAAATGACATAACAATAACGAGGCTATATACAGGGGGTACTGGTACCAAGTGCAGGGCGACAGATTAGTCAAGGTCATTTGTAAAATGACTATGCATAGATAATAAACAGCGAGTAGCAGCAGTGTAAAAACAAAGGGGGGTCAATGCAAATAGTCCAGGTTGTCATTTGATTAGATATTCAGGAGTCTTATGGCTTGGGGGTAGAAGCTGTTAAGGAGCCTTTTGGTCCTAGACTTGGCGCTCCGGTACTGCTTGCCGTGTGGTAGCAGAGAGAACAGTCTATGACTAGGGTGGCTGGAGTCTTTGACAATTTTTTGGGCCTTCCTCTGACACCGCCTAGTATATAGGTCCTGGATGTCAGGAAGCTTGGCCCCAGTGATGTACTGGGCCATATGCACTACCCTCTGTAGCGCCTTATGGTCATATGCTGAGCAGTTGCCATACCAGGCAGTGATGCAACCGGTCAGGATGCTCTCGATGGTGCAGCTGTAGAACTTTTTTAGGATCTGGGGACCAATGCCAAATCTTTTCAGTCTCCTGAGGGGGAAAAGGTGTTGCTGTGCCCTCTTCACAACTGTCTTGGTGTGTTTATACCATGATAATTCATTGGTGATATGGACACCAAGGAACTTGAAACCCTCGACTCGCTCCACTTCAGCCCTGTCGATGTTAATTGGGGCCTGTTTGGCCCTCCTTTTCCTATAGTCCACGATCAGCTCTTTTGTCTTGCTCACATTGAGGGAAAAGTTGTTGTCCTGTCACCACATGACCAGGTCTCTGACCTCCTCCCTATAGGCTGCCGGTGATCAGGCCTACCACTGTTATGTCGTCAGTAAACTAAATTATGGTGTTGTAGGCGTGCTTGGCCACACAGTAGTGAAACAGGAAGTACAGGAGGGGACTAAACACACACCCCTGAGGGGCCCCCGTGTTAAGGATCAGCGTGGCAGATGTGCTGTTGCCTACCCTTACCACCTGGGGGCAGGCCGTCAGGAAGTCCAGGATCCAGTTGCAGAGGGAGGTGTTTAGTCCCAGGGTCCTTAGCTTTGTGATGAGCTTTGTGGGTACTATGGTGCTGAACGCTGAGCTGTAGTCAATGAACGGGATTCTCACATAGGTCTTCCTTTTTCCAGGTGGGAAAGGGCAGTGTGGTGCGATTGAGGTTTCATCATCTGTGGATCATCTTGGGCCGGTATGTGAACTGGAGTGGGTCTAGGGTTTCTGGCATGATTGTGTTGATGTGAGCCATGACCAGCCTTTTAAAGCACTTCATGCCTAATGACGTGCGTGCTACGGTGCGGTAATCATTTAGGCGGGTTACCTTAGCTTTCTTGGGCACAGGGACTATGGTAGTCTGTTTGAAACATGTAGGTATTGCAGACTCAGTCAGGGAGAGGTTGAAAATCTCAGTGAAGACACTTGCCAGTTGGTCAGCGCATGCTTGAATACATGTCCTGGTAATCCTTCTGGCCCCGAGGCTTAAAGGTCTTGCTCACATCAGCTACGGAGAGCGTGATCACACAGTCGTTTGGAACAGCTGGTGCTCTCATGCGTAGTTCAGTGTTGCTTGCCTCGAAGCGAGAATAAAAGGCATTTAGCTTGTCTGGTAGGCTCGCGTCACTGGGCAGTTTCCTTTGTAGTCCGTAATAGTTTCAAGCCCTACCACATCCGACAAGTTTCAGAGCAGGTGTAGTAGGATTCAATCTTAGTCCTGTATTGACACTGCCTGTGTGATGGTTCGTCTGAGGGCATAGCAGGATTTCTTATAGGTGTCCGGATTAGTGTCCCACTCCTTGAAAGCGGCAGCTCTAGCCTTTAGCTCTGTGTGGTTGTTGCTTGTAATCCATGGCTTCTGGTTGGGATATGTATGTACGGTCACTGTGGGGACGATGTCATCGATGCACTTATTGATGAAGCTGGTGAGTAGCATACGCATCATCTGACCACTTCCGTATTGAGTGAGTCACTGGTACTTCCTGCTTTAGTTTTTGCTTGTAAACAGGAATTAAGAGGATAGTATTATGGTCATATTTGCCAAATGGAGGGCGAGGGAGAGCTTAGTATGCATCTTTGTGTGTGGAGTAAAGGTGGTCTAGAGTTTATTTTTCCTCTGGTTGCACATGTGACATGCTGTTAGAAATTAGGTAAAACGGATTTACGTTTTCCTGCATTAAAGTCTCCGGCCACTAGGAGTGCCGCTTCTGGATGAACATTTTCTTGTTTGCTTATGGCCGTATACAGCTCGTTGAGTGCGGTCTAAGTGCCAGCATCGGTTTGTGGTGGTAAGTAGACGGCTATGAATAATTTAGAGGAGAACTCTCTTGGTAGATAGTGTGGTCTAAAGCTTATCATGAAGAAATACCTCAAGCTCAATACGTTCTTTAATATTAGACATTGCACACCAGCAGTTATTGACAAATAGACACACACCCCCGCTCCTCGTCTTACCAGACGTAGCTGCTCTGTCCTGCCGATGCACGGAGAAGCCAGCCAGCTCTATATTATCCGTGTCGCCACTTCTCGGTGAAACATAAGATATTACAGTTTTAAATGTCCCGTTGGTAGGATATTCTTAATCGTAGATCGTGAAGTTTGTTTTCCAATGATTGCACGTTGGCCAATAATACAGAGGGTAGTGGAGGTTTACCTACTCGTTGGCAAATTCTTACAAGGCACCCCTCCCCCTAGTTCTCTGTGTTTTCTTCACGCGAATGACAGGGATTTGGGCCTCGTCTCGACAAAGCAAATGTGCATGTGTCAGCATATGGTCTCACAAGGGGTCTGAAGATCTCATCTCGGTACCTAATGGCAGTCAGGCTACCTTTGGCGAGCACATGGAGGGCTGTGCGGCCCCACAAAGAAATGCCACCCCACACTATGACTGACCCACCGCCAAACCGGTCATGCTGAAGGATGTTGCAGGCAGCAGAACGTTCTCCACGGCGTCTCCAGACTCTGTCACGTCTGTCACATGTGCTCATGTGCTCAGTGTGAACCTGCTTTCATCTGTGAAGAGCACAGGGCGCCAGTGGCGAATTTGCCAATCTTGGTGTTCTCTGGCAAATGCCAAACGTCCTGCACGGTGTTGGGCTGTAAGCACAACCCCCACCTGTGGACGTCGGGCCCTCATACCATCCTCATGRAGTCTGTTTCTGACCGTTTGAGCAGACACATGCACATTTGTGGCCTGCTGGAGGTCATTTTGCAGGGCTCTGGCAGTGCTCCTCCTTGCACAAAGGCGGAGTTAGCGGTCCTGCTTCTGGGTTGTTGCCCTCCTACGGCCTCTTCCACGTCTCCTGATGTACTGGCCTGTCTCCTGGTAGCGCCTCTATGCTCTGGACACTACGCTGACAGACACAGCAAACCTTCTTGCCACAGCTCGCATTGATGTGCCATCCTGGATGAGCTGCACTACCTGAGCCACTTGTGTGGGTTGTAGACTCCGTCTCATGCTACCACTAGAGTGAAAGCACCGCCAGCATTCAAAAGTGACCAAAACATCAGCCAGGAAGCAAGGAACTGAGAAGTGGTCTGTGGTCACCACCTGCAGAACCACTCCTTTATTGGGGGTGTCTTGCTAATTGCCTATAATTTCCACCTTTTGTCTATTCCATTTGCACAACAGCATGTGAAATKTATTGTCAATCAGTGTTGCTTCCTAAGTGGACAGTTTGATTTCACAGAAGTGTGATTGACTTGGAGTTACATTGTGTTGTTTAAGTGTTCCCTTTATTTTTTTGAGCAGTGTATTTTACTTCACCTTTTTCTAACCAGGTAGGCCAGTTGAGAACAAGTTCTCATTTACAACCGTGACCTGACCAAGTTAAAGCAAAGCAGTGCGACAAAAAACAACAACACAAAGTTACATGTGGCATAAACAATAGTACAGTCAATAACACAATAGAAAAATCTATATACAGTGTGTGCAAATGGAGTAAGGAGGTAAGCAATAAATAGGCCATAGTAGCGAAGTAATTACAATTTAGCAAATGAACACTGGAGTGATAGATGTGCAGATGATGATGTGCAACTAGAAATACTTGTGTGCAAAAGAGCAAAAAAAAGTAAATAAAAACAATATGGGGATGAGGTAGGTAGCTGTATGAGCTATTTACAGATGGTCTGTGTACAGCTGCAGCGATCGGTTAGCTGCTCAGATAGCTAATGCTTAAAGTTAGTGAGGGAGATATAAGTCTCCAACTTCAGCGATTTTTAAAATTCGTTCCAGTCATTGGCAGCAGAAAACTGGAAGGAAAGGCGGCCAAAGGAGGTGTTGGCTTTGGGGATGACCAGTGAAATATACCTGCTGGAGCACATGCTACGGGTGGGTGTTGCTATGGTGACCAGTGAGCTGAGATAAGGCGGAGCTTTACCTAGCAAAGACTTATAGATGACCTGGAGCCAGTGG
Source organism: Salvelinus sp. IW2-2015 (assembly GCF_002910315.2). NCBI lineage: Eukaryota > Metazoa > Chordata > Actinopteri > Salmoniformes > Salmonidae > Salvelinus > Salvelinus sp. IW2-2015. The sequence continues at coordinate 23,573 of NW_019944774.1, read as the reverse complement.
GTTTGGCGACGAATACGTAGCGAGTGCCAGCCGACGAGAGCATACAGGTTGCAGTGGTGGGTGGTATATGGGGCTTTGGTGACAAAACGGATGGCACTGTGATAGACTGCATCCAGATTGCTGAGTAGATTGTTGGAGGCTATTTTGTAAATGACATCGCCGAAGTCAAGGATCGCTAGGATAGTCAGTTTCACGAGGGTATGTTTGGCAGCATGAGCGAAGGATGCTTTGTTGCGAAATAGGAAGGCGATTCTAGATTTAATTTTGGATTGGAGATGCTTAATATGAGTCTGGAAGGAGAGTTAACAGTCTAGCCAGACACCTAGGTATTTGTAGTTGTCCACATATTCTAAGTCAGAACCGTCCAGAGTAGTGATGCTGGTCGGGCAGGTGGGTGCGGGCAGCGATCGGTTGAAGAGCATGCTCCTTTGGAGGTTTGTTAACACAGTGTCCAAAGAAGGGCCAGATGTATACAGAATGGTGTCGTCTGCGTAGAGGTGGATCAAGGAATCATCCGCAGCAAGAGCGACATCGTTGATATATACAGAGAAAAGAGTCGGCCCGACTCAGCCTTGTTGCCTGTCTCTCTGTCTCTGTAAATTCAGCCTTGTCTCTCTGTCTCTGTAAACTCAGCCTTGTTGCCTGTCTCTCTGTCTCTTTCCCAACATGTGACCATTATAACTTCAAAGCGTGACACCATTTTCCATGTTGTTTACTACTGTACTTTAGATCCTGTGCACTCACTACTGTACTGTAGATCCTGTCCGCCCTCATGTACGTGTACACAATTAACACTGTCTCCGATTGCTGGGTGGCAAAATGCAGTGATATAAACACACACACACACACACACACACACACACTCTTTTAGTTTGTCAAAGGCTGGAGGCATAAGCCGTTTGACCTGTTCCTCTTAAAATGTCAATCAAAGTCATAATGTACAGAAACACACCAGGTACGTACGGTATCTGTCCTCTGGGTACTATAGTATGTCCTGTTCCACGTCGTTAGGCCTGGCGTATGGGCTTCAGCCAACTGCTCTGACTATTGTTGTCATGCCATACCGTCAATGCAATCTAAACAGTCAGACGATATTTACTTAGCATACTGTAACGCTCGTCCTCCTCCTCGTCTGAGGATGATCCTTCGGACCAATATGCAGCGTGGGTTGAATACATAATGATTTATTTGCGAAAGACGAACACGAAGAACACTTGATAAAATACAAAATAACAAAACGATGTGAACAGACCTGTACTTGAGAACATAAAACAAGAACGCACGAACAGGAACGTACACACGAACACACGAACGAACGAACGAACGAACTAAACAGTCCCGTGTGGCACAAACACTGACACAGGAACAATCACCCACAAACAAACAGTGAGAACAGCCTACCTTAATATGGTTCTCAATCAGAGGAAACGTTAAACACCTGCCCCTGATTGAGAACCATATCAGGCTAATTGAAAATGAACCCAACATAGAAACACATAACATAGAATGCCCACCCAGCTCACGTCCTGACCAACTAAACAAAGACAAAACAAAGGAAATAAGGTCAGGAATGGTTACAGGAACGTTGACAGTTACCCTCGCCCCCCCCCCCCAAGTGTGCGCGGACTGTCTCTCTCCTCTCTCGGGTCGCAAACTACGAACCTTTATTGGGAAGGTGTTTGTGTGTGGTTCTATGCTCCTACGAAATGTGTGTGTCTATTGTCCACTTTTGTGTTTGCATTCGTGGTGAGCGCTCTGGTCTGTACTGTCCCACCCATCCAGTTAGTGATAATCGACCCGCTTCCGTAGCCTCCTCCTAACGGCCACCTCCAATATTAACCCCACTGAATTAGGGCAGCACCGGACTGAGGGGCTGCCTAGTGCCAAAAATATTTTGAATGGGTGTGTGGCTCAAGCCCTGTATATCTGATTGGCTGACACAGCACAGGTGATATATCAGACCATATGGACGGGGTATGACAAAACATTTATTTTTACTGCTCTAATTATGTTGGTAACCATATCGTTTATAATAGGCAATAAGCACTTGGGGGTTTGTGGTATATGGCCAATATACACGACTAAGGGCTGTATCCAGGCACTCTGCATTGATTCGTGCTTAAAAAACGTCCCTTAGCCATGTTATTATTGGCCATATACCACACCCATTCGGCCTTATTGCCTAAAATATCTGCACCCTAGTGACCGGTTCTCACGTATCTACCAACGTCCTCAGACATGGGATATGAACGTTGAATACCTGGCTGCATAATTATTTAATATATTGTTCCGAGAAGAAGCAAAATCACACACACACAACACACACACACACCACACACACAAACACACACACAACACACAACACACACACCACCAACATACACCACGCACACACACACACACACACACACACACACACACACACCACACACACACACAAGGGCCCTGGGTAGTTCTGCACAGTCAACCACCCAAGTCATATCAGACCACAGCAACC
>NW_019944774.1:208-21051 GCF_002910315.2 Salvelinus sp. IW2-2015 | reverse complement strand
ACCATATCAGGCTAATTGAAAATGAACCCCAACATAGAAACACATAACATAGAATGCCCACCCACGCTCACGTCCTGACCAACAAAACAAAGACACAAAACAAAAGGAAATAAGGTTCAGGAACGTGACAGTACCCCCCCCCCCCCCAAGGTGCGGACTCCCCGGCCGCAAACCTGTAACCCTATAGGGAGGAGGGTTTGGTGGCCATCTGTTCCACGGTGGCGGCTCTGGCTCTCTGTACGTGGTCCCCACACCCCACCTAGTTAATCCCGCTTCGCTAGCCTCCTCCTAACGGCCACCCTCCATATTAAACCCCACTGGATTTAAGGGGCAGCACCGGACTGAGGGGCGCGCCTAGTGCCAAAAAATATTTTTGAACTGGGTGGTTCAAGCCCTGTTACTGATTGGCTGACAGCCGAGGTATATTCAGACCATATGGCACGGGTATGACAAAAACATTTATTTTACTGCTCTAATTATGTTGGTAACCAGTTTATTAATAGCAATAAGGCACCTGGGGGTTTGTGGTATATGGCCAATATACCACGACTAAGGGCTGTATCCAGGCACTCTGCATTGAGATCGTGCTTTAAACGTCCCTTAGCCATGTTATATTGGCCATATACCACACCCATTCGGGCCTTATTGCTTAAATATTCACACCTAGTGACCGGTTTCCACGTCTATCTACCAACGTCCTCAGACATGGATGAACGTTGAATACCTGGCTGCATAATTATTTAATTATTGTTCCAGAGAAAACAAGCACAACACACACACACCACACACCACCACACACACACACACACACACACCACACACACACCACACACACACACACACACACCCACACACACACAACACACACACACCACACACACACACACACACACACACAGGGCCCTGGTAGTTCTGGCACAGTCAACCACCCAAGTCATATCAGACAACACAAACCTGTCTTCGCGGAGATGAAAGATAAAATGTGAAACATCAAGGAATACCAAAGCCATCATAAAGCAGAGGCTCTGTAGGTGTGTTGTGTTGGTGTGTGTTGGTTGGTGTTGTGTGTGGTACTATGCTTCCCCCAGTGCACGTTGCTAGCTTCCCTTGCGTGTGTGTGTTCGTTAGTGGTGCGTCTGTGTCGTGGAGCGCTTGTGTGCGTGTGTAGAAGGATACACTCATCACGTGACTGAAGTAACCCACGCCGGTACAAAAAATAAACAAAACCGATGTGTAACAGACCTGTACTGTAGAAAAATAAAAAACAAAGAACGCACGAACAGGAAGGTACACACACACGATCGAATGAACGAACAAAACGAACGAACGAAAACGAACGAACGAACGAACGAATGAATGAAGAATGAAAACAGTCCCATGTGGCACAAACCACTGACCAAAGGAACAATCACCCACAAACAAACAGTGAGAACAGCCTACCTTAAATATGGTTTCTCAAATAGAGGAAACGTTAAAAACACCTGCCCCTGATTGAGAACCATATCAGGCTAATACATTGAACCCAACATAGAAACACACATAACATAGAATGCCCACCCAGCTCACGTCTGAACCAACTAAACAAGACAAAACAAAGAAATAAGGTCAGAACTGTGACACATACACGACCGCAGGCTATAATGTCATGCACGTACAGTGCTTGTCTCAACGCAAACAGTCACCTGATTATGGTTACAAAATTCCCAGGTTTCCCCTGATTCTGGGAAACTTCCAATCTGTATTTACGAAAACTACGGGGGATTTGAAACCCTACAACTGATAGAGTCATCATGCAGACATACCATTTTAGTGAGTTAGATAACATAAATTATTACAGAATTTGTGTGTTAGAAAATATTTTGAACTGGGTGGTTCAAGCCCTGTATACTGTGATTGGCTGACAGCCGAGGTATATCAGACCATATGGCACGGTATGACAAAACACATATTATTTTTACTGCTCTAATATGTTGGTAACCAGTTTATAATAGCAATAGGCACCTTGGGGTTTGTGGTATATGGCCAATATACCACGACTAAGGGCTGTATCAGCACTCTGCATTGGGATCCTGTCATTAAACACGGCCCAGCCAGTTCATTATGGACCCACTCCCACACCATTCGGCCTTATTGCTTAATACTTCACCTCAGTGACCGGTTCCAGTTCTACCGACTCCTCAGAACATGGATGAACGTTGAATACCTGGCTGCATAATTATATTAATTATTGTTCCAGAAAACAAGACACACACACAACACACAACACACACGACACACCACACACGCACACACACACCACACAGCACACACAACCCACACACAACACACACACACAACACAACCAACCCCACCACCCACACCCACACACACACCACACACCACCACACACACCACCCACACCACACACACACACACACACACACACAACCACACACCACCACACCACACACACCACACACACCACACACACACACACACACACACACACACACAGGGCCCTGGGTAGTTCTGGCACAGTCAACCACCCAAATTCGAAGACAAGTCATATCAGACACACAACCTGTCTTCGGGAGATGAAGGATAAAATGTGAAACATCAATGGAATACCAAAGCCGTCATAAAGCAGAGCTCTATAGTGTGTGTGTGTGTGTGGTGTGTGTGTGTGTGTACTATGCTTGCACGCACGTGTACATGCTAGCTTCCTTGCGTGTGTGTGTGTTAGTGTGTGTGTGTTAGTGTGTGTGCGTGTGTGTGTGAGCGCTTGTGTGTGTAAGGGTATACACTCATCACGGCTGCTTGCTCAATCAGCAGTGGTTATTGAACGTTGAGGAAGATAAACACGTATGTAAATACTTAGTTGATTTATAGGATGTCACTCTGCCTAGGGGAGTCAGCCATGCGTGTTAAGACGGGCCGATCAGGGCACAGGAATTAATTTTGAGTGAAGCGGACACATATTGTACAGTCTTCCAGGCCTTTTGAGGACTTTTATTTCTGGCAGATTACACTTGACGTAATCGATGATTTATCTAATTCTTGAACTGAATGAACTTTTCCACCATTGAAAGCCTCGACTCTATTCTAAAGAATGCAACTACAGAATATAAAAATGGTTTCAAATAATATGGAACATTTCGGATTGGATCGTGTTTAGTAACCGATAGTCGATGTCCGCGTCCGTGCGGGAATCTAATTAGCATAATAATAACATCCTGTCGGTTTAAGCTGGACTTGACTGTTGTTTTGCAAGGGCTGCGTCTCAATCCGCCGCATCAACTGATGTCGGCCTTCCGCATCTGCAGTGAAAGGTGATGGAGCTACAGGAGACAACCTGAACATGTGTCTTCTCACCAAAAATGTGTGTAGCGTCCGAACGGTTTGGGCTACAAACTAACACGACCCCACCATCGAAAGCTGAGACTCACACGAACACATACATGTCAACCCCCACAAGCTTCACGTGACTGAAGGTAACCCGGTACCAGTAGGGCTAGGACCCTTTTTTCTCCATTTCCGCCTGAATGTCGTGCCCAAAGTAAACTTCCTGTAGCTCAGGCCCTGAAGCCAGGATATGTATATAATTGGTACCATTGGAAAGAAAACTCTTTGAAGTTTGTAGAAATGTTAAAATAATGTAGGAGAATATAACAGAATAGATATGGTAAGAGAAAATCCAAAGAAAATCCAACCAGAATTTTCTTTTTGAGAGACCATCCTCTTAGAAAAGCAAGTAAAAGGTCATATTGAAAATTAGCTCCCTGGATGCAATTCCTATGGCTTCCACTAGGTTTCAGGCTTGTAACTTCAAAAACGAATAAGAAATATCAGTTTTAGTACAGGGACACAGTCTTGGAAATTCGTGTTTTTACGCGCCATGAAGACAGGTTGCACCTGCTAAAATCGGTTTCCTATTGAACATACTTCTTTCCATAAGAAATATTATAGTTGGATTATATTTTAGGGTATCTGAGGAGTAAATAGAAATGTATTTTGACTTGTTGAAACAAAGTTTAGGGGTAGATTTTTCTGATTCCTTTCTCTGCATGTTGAATGAGTGGATTACTCAAATCGATGGCGCCAACTAAACAGACCTTTTGGGATATAAAGAAGGATTTTATCTAACAAAACGACACTACATGTTATAGCTGGGACCCTTTGGATGACAAATCAGAGGAAGATTTTCAAAAAGTAAGTGAATATTTAATCGTTATTTGTGAATTCATGAAACCTGTGCCGGTGGAAAAATATTTTGATGTGGGGCGCCATCCTCAAACAATCGCATGGCATGTTTTCGCTGTAATAGTTACTGTAAACCGGAGAGTGCAGTTAGATTAACAAGAATTTAAGCTTTCAGCTGATATAAGACACTTATACAGTTGAAGTCGGAAGTTTACATACACTTAGGTTGGAGTCATTAAAACTCGTTTTTCAACTACTCCACAAATTTCTTGTTAACAAACTATAGTTTTGGCAAGTCGTTTAGGACATCTACTTTGTGCATGACACAAGTAATTTTCCAACAATTGTTTACAAACAGATTATTTCATTTATTATTCACTGTATCACAAGTGACCCCCAAACTTTTGAACGGTAGAGTATATTGTTTGGTGATACCTACAGGGGTCCTAAAATTCTAAATTCAAAATCAAATAGCTAAATGATATGACCATTTTAAAACAATTCCATATGTTAGTTTAGTAAAACCCCATCCACGGGCCCTTAAACTCTATTAATCTCTGTTTGATGAGAGAACCAGCAAACCTCTAGTCTCAGCCTTCAACCACACAGACAGAGAAAGACTGAAAGGAAAAGATTCACGGTCAACTATTTTGTCACACGGAAATTCACACCTTCTTTTCTCAAAGAAGAGATTAAGTTGTCAGAGCATGGGTCCTACAGCCTAGTGGTCTTCAGAGAGGAGGGTGGCAGAGAGACTGATCTCTCCAGCGCTAAAAGATGGGACTAACCACGGAGCAGTGAGAACAGGGAGAGAGGAGAGGAGGGAGAGAGGAGGGAGAGGAGAGAGGAGGGGCAGGAGAGAGGAGGGGAGAAGGATGAGGAGAGGAAGGAGAGAGAGGAGGGAGAGGAGAGGTGGGAGGAGAGGAAGGGGAAGGAGAGGAAGAGAGGAGGGAGAGGAGCAGAGGGAAGAACAGAGAGGAGGGATGAAAGAGTGCGCTGGGTGATTTAGGATCACTTTAACCTGGATTTGCAGTGTGGCGCTGTGGGCATTAGAACCTCAAGGCCTTTAGCACACTAGCGTGCAAATGACAAACCCTGAGACACGCAGACACACGCAGACACACGCAGACACACGCACACGACGCAGACACACACACACACACACACACACACAACACACCACACACACCACACACGACACACACACAACACACACACACACACACACACACACACACCCACCCACACACACATCACACACCACACACACACCACACACACACGACACACACACACACACACACCATCACACACACACGACCCCCGCTACTACCTAAACCGGGGTGAACATATGTCCCTTCAGATTTCACAAAAAACTGACATTTCAAGTGCTGTCTGTGTCTTAACAGCCCTGAGAGATACCAACCTCAAGCTTCACATGTCCTCCTGTCACATCCACAGACACAAAGCTCGTTCTGAACTCTGTTCTCAGGTCTGATTATTACCTGTAAGCCACTTCCTCATCCGTGAACCCCTGGATACCAACAAACCCAAGCAGACCAGAGGAGTGAAGACAGGCTGTTGTTGGCAGGGGCAACCACAACGACAGTACATGTTCTCTGCTCTTTCTCTGCTCCCCCACCTCTCTGCATCCCTCTCTTCATCCCCTCTCTGCATCCCTCTCTGCATCCCCTCTCTGCATCCCTCTCCCTGCATCCCTCTCTTGCATCCCTCTCTGCATCCCTCTCTGCATCCTCGTCTTCATCACCTCTCGCATCCCTCTCTTTCATCCTCTCGTGCATCCCTCTCATTCATCCCTCTCTGAGCATCTCGCATCTCTGTCCCCCATCCGCTCTCTTCATCCTCTCTGGCATCCCTCTCTTCATCCCTCTCTGCATCCTCTCTGCATCCTCTCTTCATCCCTCTCTGCACTCCCTCTCTTCATTCCCTCTCTTCATCCCTCTCTTCATCCCTCTCTGCATCCCTCTCTTCATCCCTCTCTTCATCCCTCTCTGCATCCCTCTTCTCCCTCTCTGCATCCCTCTCTGCATCCCTCTCTTCATCCCTCTCTGTCCCCCATCCCTCTCTGCATCCCTCTCTTCATCCCTCTCTGCATCCCTCCTCTGCATCCTCTCTGCATCCCTCTCTCATCCCTCTCTTCATCCCTCTCTGCATCCCTCTCTGCATCCCTCTCTGCATCCCTCTCTGCATCCCTCTCTGCATCCCTCTCTGCATCCTCTGCATCCCTCTCTGCATCCCCTCTCTTCATCCCCTCTGCATCCCTCTCTTCATCCCTCTCTGCATCCCACCATACCTGATGGCATCTCCCAACGTTTTAATTGTAATTATTTTGCCGGTTTAATGCCTTTATTCAGCCTGTCAGTGTGGAGTCAGGAGAGGTGGATTAGGCAGGCGGCCCCGGGCCCAGGGGGACCAGACACTGGCAGGCCTTACAGCCAGGACCGCTCATTTTTACCCGGGCAGAGGAGGAGGACAGCTCCTCTTTGATCCGACGGGGGCGGTGGGGGCTTCGCAGGCCAGAGGGGTAGAGGCACGGGGTGACAGCGCCACTTTCTTTAGCCTCACAATTTGAATTTGAATTCTATCTTAGGATGCAGCGTGGCGCGGACTTGGCAGGGCAGTGGGGTAATCTGCTCGGCAAGAAAACTGTGAAAGCGTTCAGGGCTTTCTGTCTTTCTTCCTGTGTGCCCCTTGCAGAGATTGGAGTAATTAAAGTGAAATGGAATGCATTAAAAACTCACTGTCGCCTGTCCGTGCCAAACGTGAACGGGTTTGGAGCAGGTCTGTCCCTTAGACTGTAATCCCTCACACTACATGAGCCCTGGGACTTTGAAGATCTGCAGCGACCAGAATAGCAGGAAGCGACGGTAACTACAGCTCTATGACATCACACTTCAGACTATATCATTTTATAGATATAGATTGTATTCACGTTGTGATAACACATGCAGTCCACTCTCCCAGTCCGTGTCACATATCGAGCTTCTGCATCATGTTCCATTTACTTGATAACATTTATGCGAAAAATGTGACGCAAACCTGGTAATTGACCTCCAACACCTTGTGATAAGCTCCTCTTGGATATACACGTTCATTACAATGTTGTTTTTCTTCGAGGTGTAAACTAATGGACCTTTGGGTGTGTTAGACTCGTTATTGGGCTTCCCATTTCTCTGTGACCCTTTTGCATTGTAGGTGGACCGTATAATTGCAGTGGAAGATAACCCATCTCCATCCCATGGTCTTCTTTACAGCTGGGGGACATGAACCTGGGGAAATTTTAAAGTTACATATTTTAAGACCTGGGGCATCAGGACCTGAAAGATAATTGGGACCTTCTTTAATTTCTGAAGAAAGTGGACGGATAACAAAAGAGAGAGGATACACAACCACCACCATAATCTCCCCTGGCTTTGTGTGTGATCCCTAACCCTTAGAACTGAAGGGAGAGACAGAGAGAAACAGGGACGTACAAACGGAGACGTATAGAAATAGGGAGAAAGACAAACAGAAACAGAGAGAAACAGAGATGGGCAAACAGAGAGACAGAGAGAAGCAGGTAGAAAGACAAACAGAGACAGAGTGAAACAGGGAGAAAGACAAACAGAGAGACAGAGATAAATAGAGACGGACAAAGAGACAGAGAGAAACAGGGATGGACAAACAGAGAGACAGAGTGAAGCAGGTAGAAAGACAAACAGAGACAGAGTGAAACAGGGAGAAAGACAAACAGAGAGACAGAGATAAATAGAGACGGACAAAGAGCCAGAGAGAAACAGGGATGGACAAACAGAGAGAAGCAGGTAGAAAGACAAAGAGAGACACAGAGAGAAACAGGAAGAAAGACAAACAGAGACACAGAGAGAAACAGGAAGAAAGACAAACAGAGACAGCGAGAAACAGGGAGAAAGACAAACAGAGAGACAGAGAGAAACAGGGATGGACAAATAGACACACACAGAGACAATTTGGCGGCCAAATCTCTTCAATCTCCAGCAGAGCAGACCACACATCAAAGCTGGAACAGAGATCTCAACACACAGACACACCTCTTACCTCCAACACCTCCCCTTGCTGAGAGGATGGAGACACAAGCATCAAACAAGACTTTTCCCTGGAGGCCAGGTTTCAAGTGTTTACAATCAAAACCACTTTGAATGTTACTTTTCCAGAACCAAAATTGTGATAACATAGCATAGTATAATTACGCCAATTAAATAAAGTATTGACCATACCAGGCGGGTAAGGGTTTATTGAGTAAACCAAGAGCTGTTTCTCTGATGATTTATGTCCCAGCGATATTGCTTAGACGTTCTGATTAGTTACGATTTGTCATATAAGTAGTTCCATGACAGAATGATGTTTCTCCTATAAGCAGTTCCATGACAGAAGGATGTTTCTCCTATAAGTAGTTCCATGACAGAATTATGTTTCTCCTATAAGTAGTTCCATGACAGAATGATTTTTTCCCTTATAAAGTAGTCCATTGACAGAAGGATTTTCTCCTATAAAGTAGTTCCATGACAGAATGATGTTTCTCCTATAAGTAGTTCCATGACAGAATGATGTTTCTCCTATAAGTAGTTCCATGACAGAATGATGTTTGAAGGTGTTATGTATAATAAAAAGTCAAACACTCTGCTCAGAAATCAGATTTTAAATGGGCGGCTACTTGAGTGTGTGGCCCTATGGGGTCTGACTACTTGAGTGTATGGCCCTATGGGGTCTGGCTACTTGAGTGTTTGGCCCTATGGGGTCTGGCTACTTGATTGTTTGGCCCTATGGGGTCTGACTACTTGAGTGTTTGGCCCTATGGGGTCTGACTACTTGAGTGTTTGGCCATATGGGGTCTGAATACTTGAGTGTATGGCCCTATGGGGTCTGACTACTTGAGTGTTTGGCCCTATGGGGTCTGACTACTTGACTGTATGTCCATATGTGGTCTGACTACTTGAGTGTATGGCCCTATGTGGTCTGACTACTTGAGTATATGGCCCTATGGGGTCTGGCTACTTGAGTGTTTGGCCCCATGGGGTCTGACTACTTGAGTGTATGACCCTATGTGGTCTGACTACTTGAGTGTGTGGCCCTATGGGGTCTGGCTACTTGAGTGTTTGGCCTTATGGGGTCTGGATACTTGACTGCACGTCTCTATGGGGTCTAGCTACTTGAGTGTTTGGCCCTATGGGGCCTGACTACTTGAGTGTATGGCCATATGTGGTCTGACTACTTGAGTATATGGCCCTATGTGGTCTGACTACTTGAGTGTTTGGCCCTATGGGGTCTGGCTACTTTAGTGTATGGCCCTACAGGGTCTGGCTACTTGAGTGTTTGGCCCTACAGAGTCTGGCTGAAAGTAGTGTATTATATAGGGAATAGGGTACCGTTTGGGACGCAGATAATATTTCCATTAGATGTGTGAAGACCACCAAGGTCTGGCAAAGAATGCACTTTAATAGATACATGTAAACATAATTAACTATGTTTTTACTATCATGCACTTACTTTCCCATCGCCTCCAGCCAAATTGTGTGTGTGTGTGTATGTGTGTGTGTGTGTGTGTGTGTGTGTCTATGTGTGTGTGTGTGTGTGTGTGTGTGTGTGTGTCTATATCACTGCCTTTTGCCACCCAGCAATCGGAGACAGTGTTAATTGCAGCGCGACAACCACAAGAAAAGACCAGAAGCCCCGTAAAGACCTTGGCAAGCTGGCAGGCGGCCCAGGCACTGTGGAAAGCTAGCCATCCCATAATTACAGGTAGAAGACCTCTATCATGGAGCTCTGCTCTGCTGCGGTGTGTTTATACGACGATAATCATACAAATATGTAGGAATCTTCACCCATATAGCGATATGACACTTTGTCCCGACAGGATAGAGAGGTGTAGAGGAACATGAGACACATGGACAGCAGTCAGCATTAAAGAACATCACTTTGTGGTCCACATCGGAATGCTTTCAGAACATGAAAGGGACATTGTAAAGACCTTTAATTAAAAAGTGTTTCCCGACAAGCTAATACAGCTGTACTGTAGTCAGGCTTCCTTTAGGGGGTGTTTCCAGGAGTATTGTTTCAAACTAGAGAGCTAGACACACATCACATTATTTATTTATTGAATATGACTCATATCAGTGGTTTCTGTACTCAGACTCTGGTGAGTCCGATTGAGACGCTCTTCTCCGACAAACGTATCAGAGTAGAAACGCTGATCTCGGACCATGTTTTCATTTTTTCATATATATATATATTTTTTCCCATAATGGATAAGACTTCATGGACTTCATAGATCTACACTCATACTCTGAGATGCTTTCTGAAAACCATCCCAGACATTGTTTACTGGGCCGTGGTTCCATTAGTCAAGTTCACAACTCCGAGCAGCTCATATAGCCTTCAGGGGATTCTTCTTTTCACGCAGTTCTCCTTGGTAATTCACAAAGGACAACTCTGACTCTTGGTTTGTTCTGAGACACTGGGTGTATCCCAAATTGCACCCTATTCCCTTCACGGTGCGCTACTTTAGGAGAGCATTTCCTTAATTAACGTCAAACAGAACTTATCTAGAATGGGGTTACAATGTTTTCGGGATATACAACAATGTTCGAGACACTTTTTATGGGACGTTGCAAGAACCTTCCTGTGTCCAGTTTTCTGAGGGTTAGGAGAATATTCCATCAACGACCCACCAAACATACACAGAATAATGGTTACCATGTTCTCAAAATGTAAAACATTAATATTCTAGACACGTTTCAAAGGAACGCTGCAAATAACATCTCTCGGTATCAGGACATTGCCTGAGGGTCACTAAGAAACATTGTTTAATTACACATCACACCTTGCTACTGTTGCCAAGGCCCTGATTGGAGAACCATTGATCCAATCACAGCTCTTTTTGTCTCACACAGAACTTTTAACATAATTTTTTTTGTTCAACTTACATGATTACATTGTACATGTTCATTTATGCAGTAGTTCTTTTTCAACATGTCCTCACTTGGGATTTGAACTCACAACTTCTTGGTTCACAGCCTTCAGATCTTCCTGCTATGCCGCCATGTCTGTGTCAGTTATCAGTTAATTTGACTTTAATTGCTGAAATAAGTCAACGATAAAAGAATAGTCAGATGAACTGATACCAGCCATGGTGGTGTAACAGGAAGAACAGCATCATGTGACCCAAGAGGTTGTGAGTTCAAATCTCAAGTGAGGAGATGTTGAATGAACTTTACTCTATAAATGCACAATGTAATCAAATGTGTACAGTATGTTGAAAACACTATGTTAAAAGCACCGTGTGTGAGTATACCTGGCCAACAGACAAAGACCTATGAATGGATCAGTGGCTTAGTAACACAGCGTGATGTTTATTGATTTTTTCTTTGTGTGGACATTACTATTAAACGTGTCTAGAAAATGTATATCTTATGTTCTGAGAACATGGCAACCATTATTCTGTGTATGTTTGGTGGGATGTTGATGGAATATTATCCTAACCCACAGAAAACTGGTCACGAATGTTCTTGCAACGTTCCCGTGAAACATTTCTAGAACATTAAAATCTTAAGTTCCGAGAACATGGTAATCACGTTCTCGGAAGGTTCTAATTGACATTAAGGGAATGGTTTCTTGGAAACATTCCTTGTACATCACGGGATCATTCCTATGAAAAACATTAGTCAATGACCTAATGAGACTGTTAAGGGAACATTCTTTAAAGTTGTGGGAACATTTTTTTGTTAGCTGGGTAGACACTCAATGCCATGGCATGGTGAAACGGTTGCTTAACCTGGTCCCAGATCTGATTGTGTCAATGCCCGTAGGTGTTGGCAAGAGAGCACCAACAGGATCTTTGATCAGGCTAGGAGAGTGTGGGTCCAGACTGAGTGACATTGCCAAATACTCATTCAATAGGAAATGTACAAGTGGTGCAATATTGAGTTCTGCATTAGGGAACTACGTATTTTATCATGTACTTAATGGTCTTTAAAACCCGCTACGCAGTTTAATAAAATCAGACTTCATCTCATATCGTTTGTCAAGCATCTCATTGGTATTCAACATTAGAGCACAAATCACAAGCGTTTAAGCTTGGAACCATATCGGTCTCCGATCCCGAAGCGAGTCCCTGCATAAATCCCACTTTTGTGAGTACTTTACGAGAGGCTCCATGTGTGTTTTATGTGTTCTTTCCGAGTGCATAAGGCTGCATCTCGAATGATACACCACGCTCCCAGGGCCCATTGAAAAATAAATACATTTAACAATCTAATTTTCCATAACGTATGCCACTTAGTAGGACCAGGGATTTCTCTCTCTCTCGCTCCCTCTCTCTCTCTCTCTCCCTCTTTTGTTGAGATATTCATGTACATATTTTTTGATTTCTCTCTATATGTACCATAGTTGTGGTGATGTACTGTGTGGGTAATGACAGTCAAAACAATTTGCTGCTGAAGTGGCGATCCAGGGATCCAGGGCGAAGGGCCCAGGGCGAAGGGCCCAGGGCGAAGGGCCCAGGGCAAAGGGCCCAGGCGAAGGGCCCAGGGCGAAGGGCCCAGGGCAAAGGGCCCAGGGCGAAGGGCCCAGGGCAAAGGGCCCAGGCGAAGGGCCCAAGCGAAGGGCCCAGGGCGAAGGGCCCAGGCAAAGGGCAGTGTTTATCAGGGTATTGACTTTCTGACGGGGGTGTCACAGACTCTTCTGGCTGGGTGGCTGGACAGCGGGGCGGGCCGGGGCGGGGGTCAAAAAGAGGGGGAATGACCGGCCGCTGTTTGCCTGCTGGCGATCGCCTGCCACCATCAACAGCACCATCGCTTTAGTCAGAGTCACTCAGGGATGATAAACGCTGCTGCGCTGGAGTGGCAGAGGAGAGGAAAGTAGAGACAGAGAGGGAGAGACGGAGAGGACTTCATATAGTACTGTGTACAGAGAGGGAGAGGACTTCATATAGTACTGTGTACAGAGAGGGAGAGGACTTCATATAGTACTGTGTACAGAGAGGAGACGGACTTCATATAGGTAACTGTGTACGAGACGAGGGGAGAGGACTTATATAGTACTTTGTGTTCAGAGCAGGGAGAGGACTTCGTATAGGTACTCATGTGTTCAGAGAGGGGAAGAGGACTTCAATATTGTCTCGTGTACAGAGAGGGAGAGGACTTCGTATAGAAATGTGTACAGAGAAGGAGATTACTTCATGTAGTATGTGTACAGAGAGGGAGACGACCTTCATATAGACTGTGTACAGAGAGGGAGAGGACTTCATATATACTGTTGTACAGAGAGGAAGAGGACTTCATATGGTACTGTGTACAGAGAGGGAGAGGAATTTTCATATGGTACTGTGTACAGAGAGGGAGAGGACTCATATGGTACTGTGTACAGAGAGGGAGAAGGATTCATATTTGTACTGTGTACAGAGAGGGAGAGACTCTCGTATAGTAACTGTGTACAGAAGAGGGAGAGGACTTCATATAGTACTGTGTAACAGAGAGGAAGGACTTCATATAGTACTGTGTACAGAAGAGGGAGAGGACTTCGTATAGTACTGTGTACAGAGAGGGAGGGACTTCATAATAGTACTGTGTACAGAGAGGGAGAGGACTTCGTATAGTACTGTGTAGCAGAGAGGGAGAGGACTTTCATATAAGGTACTGTGTACAGAGAGGGAGACGGACTTCAAATATGGTACTGTGGTATCAGAGAGGGAGAGGACTTCATATAGTACTGTGTACAGAGAGGGAGAGGACTTCGTATAGTACTGTGTACAGAGAGGGAGAGGACTTCGTATAGTACTGTGTACAGAGAGGGAGAGGACTTGGCCCAAACATTTGCCATGTTTTTTTTGGTGTATTTATTTTCTTCCTTGTTGCATACAAGATGTGTGTTTTGGGATATTTGTATATATTCTGTATATGTTTTTATTCTTTATATTCTGTCATTTAGGTCATTATTGTCGAGTAGCTGTCATTTTGTTGATCCATTCTCAGTTTTCTCCCATCACAGACATTAAACTCTGTAGCTGTTTAAAAATCACCAATGACCTCATGGTGAACAGCCTGAACAGTTTCCTTCCAGTCCTGCAGCTCAGTTCAGAAGGACGACTGTATCTTTGATGTGTCTGGGTGGTTTAATACATCACCCACAACATCGTTATTAACTTGACCGTGCTTAAAGATATATTCAATGTCTGATTTGTTGTAACCCATCTACCAATAACTGCCCTTCTTTGTGAGGCTTTCGAAAAGCTCCCTGGTCTTTGTAGTTGAATCGGTGCTTTAAATGCAATACTTCACTCAGGGACCTTACAGATGCTGTATCTATGGAGGACAGAGGAAGGGGTAGTCATTCAAAAATCATGTCAACACCTATAATTTCTCACAGAGTGAGTCCATGTAACTTGTTATGTGATTTGTTAAGCCAAAATTTACACCTGAACTTATTCAGGCTTTCCTAAACAAAAGGGGTAAATACTTTTGCAACAACTATAGTTTCGTTATTACATTTGTATTCATTTGTTAACATTTGTAGAATTTTCTTTTCACTTTGACATTATGGAGTGACTTGTGTAGATCAATGACAAAAAAAATCACAACTAAATCCATTTCAATCCCACTTTGTCACGTAACAAAATGTGAAAGAATCCAAAGGGCGTGAATACTTCTGATATACTGTATGTACCCTCTACCTTGCACAGTTAAGAGTCCCAAGACCTCTACACATTATTTTCCTTCTACAGTTTTCTGGGTAAAAGACCAGCATTTCCCCTCTGTTCTTTCTCTCTATGGTGATATCTCTTTCTAGAAAGTATTTCCTGGTAAGTAGAGCAGCCGTGGATCTCAGGGGAGACACGGATAGAAACTGAGGCGTGGAGGGGGGGGGGGAGCGGGGGAGATTTTCTCCCAAAATCAAAGAATAAAAATAAAGTTCTAACTGAAAGAAGAACAAAACAGCGGTACAACATGTACAGTAAAAGTTTAATGAACTGAGATGTTCAAAAGGAACGTATTCACAATCAGGCAGAGATTAGCAAGGGAAAGAAAAGTGCTGATGCGAATGGTTCTCGACCACTCCTCACAAGTAGATGTTCTTTCTCACTAGACAATACTCTTCCCATTACTGTTCTTTCATTATACCATATTAACCTCATTTTATTTTCAGCAGACAGTATTCTCTCCATCATATTTTGCCCCAGTAGACAATAACCCCCCCCCCCCCCCMCACACACACACACACACACATTCACACACATTTGTGTTACGTTCAGACAATATTCATAACATTCTCTTTCTTTTAAACTAGACAGTATTCCACCCATTTTCTCTTTCTTCCTGTAGACAGTATTTTCTCAACTTTCTTTTTCTTCCTGTAGACAGTATTTTCTCAACTTTCTTTTTCTTCCTGTAGACAGTATTTTCTCCATTTTCTTTTTTTCTCCAATCACCCCTCATTACAGAAGTAGGTGATTAATTGATAATGTGTGAAAGACCTTTAGAACACGCTACACAGGGGTCAAGGGTCACATTCCTTTAAAGTGTTGACTGCTGGGTATGTGGGCGGGACTTGTTGTTTATCTCTCTGATTGACAGGGCTGATGAGCAACCAGAGGAGCACCTGACCTCATCTTGCCAGGTCCATACATCACAGGGTTAGAGGTCAGAGGTCAGGGTAGTCTGAGGAAGGTCAGTCTCATCCCCCAGAGAGCCTTGACCCTGAAGGCACTGTTTCTATTTACATAACCTTTGACCCCTGCTACCGGGGAAGATCCCTCTCTCCATCCCTGTTTTCTCTATTTCCTCCCTCCCTTTCCCTCTTTTCTCACTCATTATGGAGTAACAAGGGTCAGGGTTCAAGTTTCGAGACAGACACAGGCTTGTAGAGCCTTCCTCTCATTCTGTCTGAGGGAGGAGGAAATGGTGAGTGTGTGTGTGTGTGTGTGTTTGAGTGTGCTTCTCTCTGTCTGCATGTGTGCCTTTGTGTGTGCAAGACATCATGGGATGTATAGAGTCCTGTACTGTGAGAGTCTGTACCAGACCCCTCTCTAAGTGACAGTCAGATCCCTGTCATGTGTCCACCTCTGGTCCATCTAGCTAGTTGTCAACTAAATTACACATTCTGTTTGATTCTCCTTTATCTCAAATTGAATGTGGTTTTAACAAAAACCCTCCTGATGGGGAGGTGTAACTGGTCATAAACTTTAGTGCCTGACTGAACTTAATGAGGTGGTACCCAGTCACCCAGTCGCCCTCTTGACCTCTTATGATCCCTAGCTTAATCAGCCGTGTCCCACTATGACCACCTATAGCAGTGTTCTTCAGTCAAAAGTCCTTAAGAATCTCAGTGCACAAAATCCTGAACACACTGCAGGCTTCAAGGAGCAGCAATGAAAAGCACCCAGCACTACACTGTTCAGTATAGAGTGTCAGCATAGTGACACATTTTGCTATAACTCCAGAGCCCACACACCTTTTCTTTTCACACAAATTTCTCATGATATCAAAAGATGAATGGCAAAGTGCCCAGACCACACTATGCAGACAAGGAGCTGCCATATATTTTATCCTTGTTACGTGAGGGATCTTTCCTGCTGCCTGTTTTAAACGTCATCTGATCCCATCTATTACTGTCACTGAGTCACCTCCTTCAGCTCAGACCATCCAGACAAACCCACGCTGGGCTTGATAAGCTGTTAGCCAGCCTATTGGAGGAGGGCCAGACAAGTAACCTCAGGTTATTGTAGAACCTATAGAATGCAGGTCATTATAAAACCTATAGAATGCAGGTCATTATAAAACCTTTAGAATGCAGGTCATTATAAAACCTTTAGAATGCAGGTCATTATAAAACCCATAGAATGCAGGTCATTATAAAACCCATAGAATGCAGGTCATTATAAAACCTTTAGAATGCAGGTCATTATAAAACCTTTAGAATGCAGGTCATTCTAGAACCTATAGAATACAGGTCATTATAAAACCTTTAGAATGCAGGTCATTATAAAACCTTTAGAATGCAGGTCATTATAAAACCTTTAGAATGCAGGTCATTCTAGAACCTTTAGAATGCAGGTCATTCTAGAACCTTTAGAATGCAGGTCATTCTAGAACCTTTAGAATGCAGGTCATTCTAGAACCATATAGAATGCCGTCATATACAAACTTCATAGAATGCAGGCATTTAAACCTTTAGAATGCAGGTCAGTTATAAAACCTTTAGAATGCAGGTCATTATAAAACCTTTAGAATGCCAGTCATTATAGAAACCTTTAGAATGCAGGGTCATTATCTAAGAAGCCTTTAGAATGGCCAGGTCATTACTAGAACCTTTAGAATGCAGGTCATAGCTAGTAAACCTTTAGAATGCAGGTCATTCTAGTAACCGGTATAGAATCACGCGGTCAATTATAGAAACCTATAGAATGCAGCATTTAAAACCTTTAGAATTCAGGTTACATTTAAAACCTTTAAGAATGCAGGCATTCTAAACCTTTAGAATGCAGGTCATTCTAAGAACCTTTAGAATGCAGGTCATTTAAAACCTTTAGAATGCAGTCGATTACTAAACACTATAGAATGCAGCGTTCATTATAAAACCTTTAGAATGCCAGGTTACATTCTAAAACCTTTAGAATGCCAGGTCATTTATAAAACCTTTTAGAATGCAGGTAATATAAAACCTTTAGAATGCAGGTCATTATAAACACCTTTAGAATGCAGGGTCCATTCATAAAACCTTTAGAGAATGCAGGTCATATAAAACCTTTAGAATGCAAGGTCATTTAAAACCTTTAGAATGCAGGTCATTTAGAACATTAGAATGCACGGTCATTCTATAGAACTCTTTAAGAATGCACCGTCATTCTAGAACACTTTAGAATGCAGGTCATTCTAAAAAGCCCTTTAGAATGCAGGTCATTCTAGAACATTTAGAATGCAGGTCATTCTAGAACCTTTAGAATGCAGGTCTTATAGAAACCTTTAGAATGCAGGTCATCTAGAACCTTAAATGCAGTTCATTATAAAACCTTTAGAATGCACTGGTCATTATAAAACCTTTAGAATGCAGGTCATATAAAACCTTAGAATGCAGAATTGTCATTATAAAACCTTTGTAGAATGCAGGTCATTAATAAAACCTTAGAATGCAGGTCATATAAAACCTTCTAGAATGCAGGTGCATTATAAAACCTTTAGAATGCAGGTCATTTAGAAACCGTTTAGAATGCAGGTCATTATAAAACCTTTAGAATGCAGGTCATTATAAAACCGTTAGAATGCACGGTCATTTAGAACCTTAGAATGCAGGTCATTATAAAACCTTTAGAATGCAGGTCATTTAGAAGCTCTTAGAATGCCAGGTCATTCTAGAACCTTTAGAATGCCAGAGTCATTAGTTTAAAACCTGTAGAATGCACGGTCATTTATAAAACCTTTAGAAATGCAGGTC
The DNA here is from genome assembly GCF_002910315.2 of Salvelinus sp. IW2-2015. Taxonomy (NCBI): domain Eukaryota; kingdom Metazoa; phylum Chordata; class Actinopteri; order Salmoniformes; family Salmonidae; genus Salvelinus; species Salvelinus sp. IW2-2015. Next base: position 2,409 of record NW_019944774.1, on the reverse strand, counting down.
AGTATAAAACCTTTAAAGCAGTCATTCTAGAACCTTGAATGCAGGGTCATTATAAAACCTTTAGAATGCAGTCATTATATAAAACCTTTAGAATGGCAGGCATTATTAAACCTTTAGAATGCCATGTCATGATATAAACCTTAAGAATCACCGTCATTATTAAAACCTTTAGAATGCAGGTCATTATAAAACCTTTAGAATGCAGTCAGTATTGAAACCTTAAAGCACGTCATTATAGAACCTATGAATGCAGTCATCTGTAAACCTTTAGAATGCCGGTCATTATAAAAACCTTTAGAATGCAGGTGCATTATAAAACCTTTAGAATGCAGGTCATTATGAAAACCTTTTAGAATGCAGGTCATTCTAAACCTTAGAATGCAGGTATATAAACCATTTAGAATGCAGGTCATTATAAAACCTTTAGAATGCAGGTCATTATAAAACCTTTCAGAATGCAGGTCATTAGAAAACCTTTAGAATGCAGGTCATTATAAAACCTTAGAAATGCCAGGTCATTATAAAACCTAGAATGCAGGTCATTATAAAACCTTTAGAATGCAGGTCATTTAGAACCTTAGAATGCAGTCATTTTAAACCTTTAGAAATGCAGGTCATTTATGAAACCTTTAGAATGCAGGTCATTCTAGAACCAGTTAAATGAGCAGGTCCATTCTAGAACCTTTAGAATGCAGGTCATTAAAAACCTTTAGAATGGCAGGTCATTCTAAAACCTTTTTAGAATGCAGGTCATTAAAAACCTTTAGAATGCAGGTCACCTAGAACCTTTAGAATGCAGTCATTATAAAACCTTTAGAATGCACAGTCATATAAACCTTTTAGAATGCAGTGGTCATTTATAAACCTTAGGAATGCAGGTCATTATAAAACCTTTAGAATGCAGGTCATATATAAACCATTTAGAATGCAGGTCATTACTAAAACCTTTTAGAATGCAGTCATTATAAAACCTTTAGAATGCAAGTCATATAAAACCTTTAGAATGCAGCGTATTATAAAACCTTTAGAATGCAGGTCATTATAAAACCTTTAGAATGCAGGTCTATTAAAACCTTTAGAATGCAGGTCATTATATAAACCTTTAGAATGCAGCGTCATTATAAAACCTTTAGAATGCAGTCATTATAAAACCTTTAGAATGCAGGTCATTATAAAACCTTTAGAATGCAGGTCATTATAAAACCTTTAGAATGCAGGTCATTATAAAACCTTTAGAATGCAGGTCATTATTAAAAACCTTTAGAATGCATCGTCATTATAAAACCTTTAGAATGGCAGGTCATTATAAAACCTTAGAATGCAGGTCATTAAAAACCTTTAGAATGCAGGTCATTCCTTTAGGCAGGCATCAGACCTTTAAATGGCAAGCATTATTGAAAACCTTAAGAATGGCACGGTCATTATCTAGAACGCCTTTAGAATGCTGGTCTTATAAAAACCCTTGAAGACTGCAGGTCATTCTAGGAACCTTGGAGAAGCCAGTCATCTATCAAACCTTTAGAAATGCAGGTCATATGAAACCTTTAGAATGCAGGTCATTCTTAAACGCTTTTGCACGATCGTCTTGCGGAGAGAGAGAGGACCAAGGCGCAGCAGTGTGCAAAAATACATCTCTTTTTATTAAGGAGGAAGAGAAAAAACACCGACAACGAACACTTAATAACAAACTAAGCAAAACAGACAATACGACCGGTGAAGCTACGACTAAAGTGCAGACTACAGAGCAACAAAACGTCAACATAGACAATTACCCCAAAACCCAAATGCCTATGGCTGCCTTAAATATGGCCTCTCAATCAGAGACAATGAACCACAGCTGCCTCTAGATTGAGAACCCAATCCGGGCAGGCCATAGCATGCAGACAAAACATCTAGACAATGTGCACTGACCCATAAACGCTACAAAACCGCCCAGACAAACCAAAACACATACATTCCCCATGTCAACACGCCTGACCTACTAAAAAGAATAAAGAAAACAAAGAATACTAAGGCCAGGAGGTGGAACTTGTAGGGCAGTCATAGACCTTAGAATGCAGGATCAAGGCCGTATAGAGAGATGAAATACCTTTAGAATGCAGCCGGTCAATTCTAGAACCTTATAGAATGCCAGTCGTCATTATAAAACCTTTTAGAATGCAGTGATTGCTAGAACTTATAGAATGCAGGTTCATCCTCTT
>NW_019944774.1:0-183 GCF_002910315.2 Salvelinus sp. IW2-2015 | reverse complement strand
AGGTCATTCTAAAACCTTTAGAATGCAGGCCATTATAAAACCTTTAGAATGCAGGTCATTATGAAACCTTTAGAATGCAGGCCATTATAAAACCTTTAGAATGCAGGTCATTATAAAACCTTTAGAATGCAGGTCACTCTAGAACCTTTAGAATGCAGGTCATTATAAAACCTTTAGAATGCA
>NW_019944773.1:111648-121203 GCF_002910315.2 Salvelinus sp. IW2-2015 | reverse complement strand
GCCTGGTGTCTGCTCCCTCTTTCGGGTTTCTAGGTTTGTTTATAGCTTCATCTTGCCTGGTGTTCTGTCCCGCTCTCTTCAGCGGGGAGGGTTTAGTATGCTCTACGTAGTGTTCGTCGCCTGGTTTCTCCCTTGTCATCTGTAAGGTACTCAGCGGTTGTTTCTGTTGTGTTTTGTGGGTTGGGGTGGTTTGTTTCGATGTTGTTGTGGTGGTGGTTTGTTGTTTGTGTTGTTGTGGTGGTGTTGTTGTTGTTGTTGTTGTGTGGGTGGGGCCTTGGTCGTCTCCCGTGTGTTGTTGTGTTGTTTTCTCAGGCCGTACTAGTCACTCCTTTCTCTCCCTCTCTCAGCTGTAACTTCACTTCTTTCTCTCGCTCTTCTCAGCTGTATAGGACTCACTTTTTGCTTGTTCTTGCTTTTGCTCTCTCGTCTAGCGTTATTAGCTCACCTCCTTTCTCGCGCGCTCTCAGGGCTGGTGATACTCCACGGTGCCTTGTTCTCTTTCGACTCGTTGTTATTCAGCTGGTACGTACTCACTCCTTTCTCTCCGTCTCTTCAGCGTTGGATGAGCTTCATGCGCTTTCTCGTTCCTTCGTGCTTCAAGCTGTGTATACTCATCTCCTTTCTTCTCCCGTCTCTCAGCTGTATACTCACTCCTTTCTCTCCTCTCTGCAGCTTATTAGGCGCGAGCGGTGCGCTGTTGTGCGTGCCTCTCAGTTGTATATCCGATTCGTCCTTTTTCGTCTTCTGCTATCTTGATCGTTATAGTACTCTCCTTTGTCTTCTCCCTCTCTCAGCTGTAAATACTCACGTCTTTTCTTCTCCTCTCTGAGCTGTATACTGCACTCGCTTGTGCGGTTCTTCCGCTTCTGTTTTCAGTCGTGTAGTTACTCTACGTTCTTTCTCGTCCTTCGTCTCAGCTGTATACTCCACTCCTTCTCGTCTTCTCTCCGGTGCGAGTGTGTATTATCGTGTCTACTTTGGTTTTTTGGTGGGGGTGGTTTGTTTGTGTTTTGGGGGGGGATGTGTCCTGTTGCGTGTTTGGGTGGGGTGGTTGTTGATTATGTTTGTCTGTGTGGGGATGGTTTGATTGTGTGTTTGTGGGTGAGGGTTGTTGATGTGTTGTGTGTGGGTGGGTGGTTGTTTTTTCCTTTCTCGTTTCCTTTCTGTCTCATGTTGTATAGTCTGGCGACTTGTTCCGTTTTTGTGCGTTGTGCAGATTGTTTATACTCACTTCCTTTTCTCTTCTCTTTCTTGCGGTCTCTTTCTAGTGTTCTGTTATTTATGCGTCACCTTTTTTTTTCTCTCTCTCTCTCATGTTTTTGTATATGTCAGCTTCTGTTCTCTCCTCTCTCAGCTGTATACTCACTTGGTATGGTGTCCGATTGTGCGTCTGCCGCGTCGTTGCGGTTTCATTGTGGTATTTAGGGTGTGCCTTCGTTACTGCCTTTCGCGGTTCGACCTCTCTCAGGTTGTAGTATGGCTTCACGGGTGTCTCTTGGCGGTCTCGGCTCTTCAGCTGTATAGGGGCGATGCAGCTCGCTGTTCGTGTCTCGGCCTCCTCGTCAGGCTGTTATATCTCTACTGTTGTTCCTGTTCTCTCCTCTCTCATTCTTTGTATATTGTTTGTTGGGGGGTGCGGCCGAGGTGGGATGGGTGGTGGGTGGGCTCTGTTGCTCGTCCGCGCTTGTCAGGCGTGTGTATAGTCCGGCACTCTGGTTTCGTTTGCGTCGCTTCAGCTGTGAGTAGCTCATTCCTTTTCTCTCGTTTTCTTGCGTTTCAGCTGTGATACGCTGGTTTTTTCAACTGGTTGTTTGGCCTTGTTATCTCTCTCTCGTTCAGCTGTATACTCACTCCCTTTCTCCTCCCTCTCTTCAGCTCTGTCTACTCACTCCTTTTCTCTCTCTCTCCTCAGCTGTATACTCACTCCTTTCTCCTCTCTCTCACTGTATCACTCCTTTCTCTCTCTTCTAAGCTGTATACCCACTCCTCTTCTCTCCCTCTCTCAGTTGTATACTCACTTCCTTTCTCTCTTCCTCTCTCAGTTCTGTATTACTCACTCTCTCTTTTCTTTTTCTCTCATCTCTCATCAGCTGTATACTTCACTCCTTTTCTTTCTCGTTCTCTCTTGCAGTTGTTATCTTTACCTTCTCTTTTCTCACTCCCTCTCTCTTGTCAGTTTGCTATACTATTCCCTTTCTCTCTCGTCCTCAGCTGTATAAACTCGACTCCTTTCTCTCTCTCTCTCAGTTGTATACGCCTTCCTTTCTTCTCCTTTCTCTCAGCTGTACTACTCTTCACTCTTTCTCTCCCTCTCTCAGTTGTTTATATCTCACTTTTGGCTTTCTTCTCCTCCTCAGTTTTGTTACATTGGTCACTCCTTTCTTGCTTTCTTGCAGCCGTGATAGCGGTTCACTGCTTTGGTTCTCGTTTCCCCTCTCTTTCAGCTGTATATTCCTCATGTTTTTCCTTATTGCTCTCTTCTTCTCTTCATGCTGTTAATATTTCTCTACTCTCTTTCTCTTCTCTCTAAGCTTGTAGATTTCTCAACTTTTCTCTTTCTTCTCTCTTCTTATAGGCTCATTATACTTCATCTTCCTTTCTCTCCCTCTACATTCAGCCGATACTCACTTCCTTTCTCTCCCTTCTCTGGTTTCAGCTTATACTCACTTTTCCTTTCTCTCCCTCGCTCCATTGTTCTGGTGTAGTATATTACACCCCCCCCTACCCTCCTCTTCCTCAGTCTCTGTTTCTTACGATATTAGAACAGGTATATTAAATCGATGTATGATGGATGTTATATTCCATTTTTGTCGTTATTTGCTTTTTTTTGTTTTTTTTTTCTCCTGTTCAGTTGATTTCTTGTCACATTTATGTATTCTGCTACTACTACTCATGAATACACTTCCCAGCTCTGTGTGCTTCAAAAAATCATAGTTTTAAATTCATACGATGTGTTTCCACTGTCATTCTCTTCCAACCTCCACACACTTTCTTTTTTATCCACTTGCAATATGATGAACGTGATGGTTTTTTTCGAACGTTGCGACAAACTGTACTGGATTTTTGGGTGGTTAGATAAGCTTCATTTAATCACAGGAATTTGTGGTTGTACTTCTTGTGTTCTACTTCACATTTTGCTTAATCCTTCTCAAGGTCAAGGTGACATTTTTGGTTGATTTCAGTTCTGACTCGGGTGGGGAGGCAGGGATGGGTGCGTGGTGGTGCGATTGTTCACAGCAATGTGCGAATGGCGAGATAGGTAGTTGGGGCGATTGATGGAGGTTGTAGTAGGTATTAGCAGAGAAGATATGTCTGTCATGGCGAGAGAGGTGAGGTAAGAATGAGAGTTGAGTGGTGTAGAATATAGATGGCCAGGGTTCTGCGACTGCGTGCGCCGGTGCCGGGTGTGAGTGCGTGAGGTGGTGGCGAGGACTAGAGGCGAGTGCGAGTGAGAAGTGCGTAGAAGTGTGTACATACACTGGTTAGGCCAATGGATGCAATGTGGAGAGACATCCAGGGGTTTGTTGTGCGAGAGAGTGGCTGAGCATGTTCATATGGTGGGCTGTGGATGTGAGAGAGGGGGGTGGGGGAGTGTCGCCTGTTGGTGGTTAGGTGGAGGTTGAGGGGAATCTACGCGGATGGGTAGGAATTTGTGGTACCAGATGTGGTGAATGGGTGCGAGGATGATGGGGGGTGTGATGTGGGGAGGAGGAGGAGATTGGGATGGGGATGTTTCAGGCGTGGTGGTTCTGTTTCGATGGTGACGAGTGTCTCGGAGTGGGGGTCAAGTAAGCGGTGGTTTAGCTTGTGACAGGGCGTCAAGTTGAGTGTATGTCGGTGTGGTAGGCGAGGTGATTGGTAGAGAGTGGTGTGTGAAGCGAAGCCGTGTTAAATTGGTGTGTGGACACGTGTGGTCTAAGAGTGTTGCGGAGGATTTAGCGGTTGGGGCGCTCACGAATGCTTCCGCAATCCGCGTGGTGGTTGGAATTTTGGAGCGGCCATTCCTTCTCTTGATCAGGAGCCTTGGTGTATGAGTGAGTTGCAGGTCCGTTGTCGGGTGGCGTTGCACGGAGCGGCGATGGTTCAGTTGCTTTCTCCGACAAATTGGTTCTGGAGTAGTTTGGTATTGGGGGTGTGGGGAGGGTGAGTGCTAGGGGCGTTGTTGTGAGTTGGCAGGCGGGTGTGCCTAGATACCGGGTGGGTTTGGGATGTTATTTTGGTGGTCGACTGTGGGAGAGGGAGTGGGTGGCGGAGTTTTTGTCGATCGGAGTTGGGAATGTTGTGGCTGTGGGTGTCGTTGTGCATGGTTCGTGGTGGAAGGAGTCGCAATTTTTGGTGTGGCGACCTAAGTCTTTAACTTCCTGAGCTGATGTTTCTTGAGGAGTTTGGGCGTGCCTTGGCATTATATTACACATAGACTTTCATTCCTCATGTTGCCATCTATTTTGTAGAGTGCACAGTCCCTCCTGCAGCAACGCACCTCACAACATGATGCTGCACCCCGTGCTTCACGGTTGGGAATTTCTCCAAAAAGTACGATCTTTGTCCCCATGTGCAGTTGCAAACCGTAGTCTGGCTTTTTTTTCGCGGTTTTGAGCAGTGGCTTCTTCCTTGTTTGAGCGGCCTTTCGTGTTATGTCAATATAGGACTCTGTTTTACTGTGGATATAGATACTTTTGTACCTGTTTCCTCCAGCATCTCACAAGGTCCTTTGCTGTTGTTCTGGGATTGATTTTCCATTTTCGCACAAAAGTACGTTAATCTCTAGCGGTATGACGGCGCGTGTCCCATGGTGTTTATACTTGCGTACTATTGTTTGACAGATGAACGTGGCACCTTCAACATGTGGAAACTGCTCCAAGGATGAACCAGACTTTGTGGAGGTCTACATTGTTTTTCTGATATCTTGCCCTGATTTCTTTAGATTTTTCACTGATGTCAAGCTAAGAGGCACTGAGTTTGAAGGTAGGCCTTGAAATATATCCACAGGTACACCTCCAATGGACTCAAATTATGTCAATTAGCCTACAGAAGCTTCTAAAGCCATGACATCCTTTTCTGGAAGCTGTTTAAAGGCACCGTCAACTTAGTGTATGTAAACTTGTGACCCCACTGGAGATTGTGATACAGTGAATTATAAGTGAAATAATTTGTCTGTAAACAATGGTTGAAAATGACTTGTGTCATGCACAAAGTAGATGTCCATACCGACTTGCCAAAACTATAGTTTGTTAACAAAAAATTTGTGAGTGGTTGAAAACCTGCGTTTTTAATGACTCCCACCTAAGTGTATGTAAACTTCTGTCTTCAACTATAGATCTAAAATATTATATCTACATTACAGTAGAATTCTCCCCTGTAATTTCAGAACATCATCACATTCATGTTAATGTGTAATGTTAATACATTTTAACCCCACATTCATATATCTTACAGATTTCTAATATTGTTTTTATAATTTTAACTCTAGTTTATTATTATATCATTACCATGGATAAGTATATGTATAAACCTATGCACATGTAAGTGTGGTAGGAGAAGACAGTGTTTAGCGTTGTACATCTCAAGTGAATACAAATCCCTCTTTCCGCAGAACTGCAGTAGGTTCAGGTTTAGCTGCAGCCTCCCTTTCTCCCTGTCTCTCCCTCTCTCGCCTGCTGTCTCTCTCTTTCTCCCTGTCTCTCCTCTCTCCCTGTTCTCTCTTCTCCTTATCTCCCTCTCTCTTTCTCTCCATTTCCCTCTCTCCCTTCCTTTCTTTCTTTTCTCCCTGTCTCTCCCTCTCTCCTTTCTCTTCTCATTCTCCCTGTCTCTCCCTCTCTCCCTGTCTCTCTCATTCTCCTCTCTCTCCCTCTCTCCCTGTCTCTCTCATTCTCCTGTCTCCTCTCTCCCCTGTCCTCTCTCTTTCTCCGTCTCTCTCATTCTCCCTGTCTCTCCCTCTCTCCGCTGTCTCTCTCATTCTCCCTGTCTCTCTCATTTCCCTGTCTCTCTCATTCTCCCTGTCTCTCTCATTCTCCCTCTCTCTCTCTCTCTCCTCTCCCTCTTCCAGCCCTTTTTGTCCAGATTCTAACCTCTAAAGTCTTTCAGAAATCACATATCTTTCTTCTCTGTCACATCTCTCATCCCCCTCATCTCTCTATCCTTGAACAACTCCTCCACCTCTCCTGAACCCGCTTTCTCTCTCTCTCTGCCCATCCTCTCAGCTTTAAATACCAAATGTATGTTAACAACTAATCCCTTAATCATTCTCCCCTCTCCCTTTTCACACTTACTCCATATTTCTTGCTCTTCACACTTACTTCCTCCCTGTCCCTGTCCCTTGCGCTCCCTCTCTCTAACAGGGGGAGGCGCCCATGTGCATGTGTGTGTGGTAGTGAGGGGGGCCAGTGGAAGGGGGCATGGCCATGGCCTGGGAGTTACCGTGTGAGTGTTGGTGTTGGAGTGTGTGGGTGTTGTAGGCCCCAGACGGTGGGGGCAGCTGGTAGCTAGCTCCAGAGGAGGACCCAGACCCAGGGCCCATGTTGGACCCCATGCCCCCACCTTGGTTGCCCTGCAAGGGGTTTTTGGTGGGCTGCGGGGGGGTCTGGTTGATCTGGATGGAGATGTCGCTGGAGGCCCGGGAGTCACCGCGGCCCCTCTTAGGAGGAGGCCAKGTCTCAGGGTGGAGGAACTGGCCGCTGTAGTCGCTGCACTCAGACAGACGGGGGCGGTAGAGGGCTGGGTGGGGGCGGTACATCTCCTCCTCAGCATAACGCTTCATAAACAGATAGACTGACATCACCCCAGCCCCCTGACAGGAGAGAGAGATAGAGAGAGGGAGAGTTATGCAGGGATCAAACGGTTTGAAAGAAAAGGGAACAAGTAGAGGGGGTACATCTAGTGGGGAGGAGGTGGAAAAGAAAGTGAGTCGAGGGGATTAGTGAGCAATGGAGTAAGAGGAAGAGAGAGAGAGAGAGAGAGAGAGAGAGAGAGAGAGAGAGAGCAATGTGAGGACAAGAGGCAAGATGGGGAAAGAGGAAGAGTAGCAGGAGGAGGAGCAGGAGGATGAGCAGAAGGAGTGGAGCACACTGAGCTGTCCATTGCACCACATTAGTGCAGTAATGCTGACGATGTGAGAGAGGCAGGGTGGGGGATGGAGGGATGGAGGGAGAGATGGGTGAAACAAGCAGAGAACATCACACAACACTGCACCGCTAACTGAAGCACGCAGCACGGCAACGCAACGACACAGCACACACACACACACAACAAACACACACACAACACAGCACACACACACACACACACACACACACACACAACAACACACACACACACACACACCCACACCCACACACACACACACACACACACACACAACACACCCACACACACACACACACCACACACACACACAGAGAGAGAGAAGGGAGGGAAGGGAGGGAGGGAGGGAGGGAGGGAGGGAGGGAGGGGAGGGAGGGAGGGAGGGAGGGAGGGGGGGAGGGAGGGAGGGGAGGGAGGGAGGGAGGGAGGGAGGGAGGGAGGGAGAAGACTACTGCACTGCTACAGTATGTCAACATACCCACTGACCACCCAGTCTATCCCCAAGAATACTAATCTCACTAGCCTCATTGTGTATTCAGCAGTGTTTCTCCTATCTCTCTGCAGCAAAGTAACACAACAGTCCACTCTTCATATATGCTATGTCTAGAACTGTCATGAATGTTTGAACTGAAAGCTAGAGTATGCAGATGTACAGAGCGAAGAACGAAAAGAGCTGTACTTGAGTTAGGAGTGATGAACTGTTACTGTACTTAAACAGAGTTTGCACTCATCTGATGGGCACATAAGGAGTCGACAGTCAGTGGAATTAAATTCATATCATAACAACACACACACAGACACACACACCATGCACACGCGCCACACACGCACAACACATGCACACACCGCACGCACACACACACTCCCCTCTCCCCTGATTGGCTATGACAACAGAGAGAGAGACGGGGGGTAAAGAAGATGGCTTCCTCTGAACTCTACACTCTGACAGGACCGGGGGTAAAGAAGAATTTCTCGCTCTGAACTCTCCACTCTGGACAGGGACGGGGGTAGAAGAAGGAGGTTTTCTCCTCTGAACTCTCCACTCTGACAGGACGGGGTAAAGAAGAGTTGATCCTCTGAACTTTCCACTCTGACAGGGACGAGGGGTAAAGAAGAGTTGATCTCTGAATCTCCCACTCTGACAGGACGGGGGTAAAGAAGAGTTTCTCCTCCTGAACTTCTCACTCTGACAGGACGGGGGTAAAGAAGAGTTTGCTCCTCTGAACTCTCCCACTGCTGACAGGACGGGGTAAAGAAGAGTTTCTCCTCTGAACTCTCCACTCTGACAGGACGGGGGTAAAGAAGGGTTGCCTCCTCTGAACTCTCCACTCTGACAGGACGGGGGTGAAGAAGGGTTGCTCCTCTGAACTCTCCACTCTGACAGGACGGGGTAAAGAAGAGTTTGCTCCTCGGAACTCTCCACTCTGACAGGACGGGGGTAAAGAAGATTATCCTCTGAACTCTCCACTCTGACAGGACGGGGGTAAAGAAGAGTTGATCCTCTGAACTCTCCACTCTGAAGGACGGGGTAAAGAAGGTTGCTCCTCTGAACTCTCCACTCTGACAGGACGGGGGTAAAAGAAGGGTTGCTTCCTCTGAACTCTCCACTCTGACGGACGGGGGTAAAGAAGAGTTTGATCTCTGAACTCTCCATCTGACAGGACGGGGGTAAGAAAGGGTTTCTCCTCGGAACTCTCCACTCTGACAGGAGCGGGGGTAAAGAAGAGTTGATCCTCTGAACTCTCCCTCTGACCAGGAGGGGGTAAAGAAGAGTTGATCCTCGTAACTCTCCACTCTGACAGGGACGGGGTAAAAGAAGAGTTTCTCCTCTGAACTCTCCACTGCGACAGGAGGGGGAGGAAATGGGAGGGGAAAGGGAGGGTCGGAAGAAGTGTCAGAGGAGAGCAACATCATCGTGTACCCCGTCCTAGTCAGAGTGGAGAGTTCAGAAAGGTGAGGGAGAACTCTCGTACGTCACTTAGTAGAACCACGCAGTTGTCTTCCTCCTCTGGAAGGCTCTCCAGACTGGAAGAGGACGGGCGCGGATCCCTTTGGTCAGGAGGTGGGAGAGGTTAATAGGGAAGAAAGAAACTTGCTTGCCTTGAGTTGAATTGTACCCCTCTGACCACCGGTCTGTAGCGTCGGGTGAGAGTTAGGCAGGATCAAAGCGTTTCTTTACCAAACGACAAAAACATAAAAACTCAAAAGAAAAAAACCACAAAACTGTGTTAATAAGGAATAAAAAAAGAAACCCTTTAGAAAAGTAACCCCAACAAAAACGAGAGACCTCGGACAAAAAAGAAAGATAAAAAAAAAACAAAAAAAACGAATCAAACCCGGGGGGGGTAAAGAAGGGTTTCTTCTCTCGGCTGCGGCCACAGACGCTCGCTCCCACAGTCGCGACAGGACGGAGGGTTAAAGAGAGTTGATTTCCTCTGACTCGTCCCAACTTGTCTGAACAGGGAACGGGGGTAA
>NW_019944773.1:104693-107787 GCF_002910315.2 Salvelinus sp. IW2-2015 | reverse complement strand
GAGGGAGGGAGAGAGAGGAAAGAGAGAGGAAAGAGAGAGGGGAGGGAGGAGGAGGAGAGAGAGAGAGAGAAGAGAGAGAGAGAGAAGAGAGAGAGAGAGAGAGAGAGAGAGAGAGAGAGAAGAGAGAGAGAAGAGAGAGAGAGAGAGAGAATGTAAGGGGGCCCGGACCAAGTTTGGGAAACGCTGCTGTGTTACAAACAAATCACAGCAAAGGCAGGAATGTGATTATAATGACTGCTTTTTGGCCTAAAATAATATACATGTTTTTCCTAACATATCATAGGTGAATTGTTATGTTTTGAGTGCCATTCTTGATATGTTCTCATCTCTCTCTCTCTCTTCCATAGAGAGAATAGGGAGTTCCCTCATCACTGCTTCCTCCTGGTCAGGAGAGTGAACTACAAAGCAGAAAAGTCCCCAAACAGCTTCACAGAGGATAGATATTTCTTTGATTTACAATACAAAATACAGTACCAGTCAAAAAGTTTGGACACACCTACTCATTCTAGGATTTTTCTTAATTTGTACTATTTTCTACATTTCTACATTGTAGTGAAGACATCAAAACTATGAAATAACACATATGGAATCATGTAGTAACAAAAAAAGTGTTAAACAAATCAAAATATGTTTTAGATTGTAAATTCTTCAAACTAGCCACCCTTTGCCTTGTTGACAGGTTTGCACACCCTTGGCATTCTCTCAACCAGCTTCACCTGGAATGCTTTTCCAACAGTCTTGAAGGAGTTCCCACATGCTGAGCACTTGTTGGCTGCTTTTCCTTCACTCTTCCTTCACTCTGCCCATCTCAATTGGGTTGAGGTCGGGTGATCGTGGACGCCAGGTCATCTGATGCATCACTCTCCTTCTTGGTCAAATAGCTCTTACACAGCCTGGCGGTGTGTTGGGTCATTGTCCTGTTGAAAAACAAATGATAGTCCCTCTAAGCGCAAACCCGATTGGATGGCGTATCGCTGCAGAATGCTGTGGTAGCCATGCTGGTTAAGTGTGCCTTGAATTCTAAATAAATCACAGACAGTGTCACCGGAAAAGCACCCCCACACCATCACACCTCCTCCTCCATGCTTCACGGTGGGAACCACACATGAAGAGATCATCCGTTCACCTACTCTGCGTCTCACAAAGACATGGTGGTTGGAACCAAAAATCTCAAATTTGGACTCATCAGACCAAAGGACAGATGGACAGATTTCTACCGGTCTAATGTCCATTGCTCATGTTTCTTGGCCCAAGCAAGTCTCTTCTTCTTATTGGTGTCCTTTGGATGTGGTTTCTTTGCAGCAATTCAGCCATGAACGCCAGATTCACGCAGACTCCATTGAACAGTGGATGTTAAGATGTGTCTGTGGCGGTCCCCATGAGAGCCAGGTTCATCATAGCGCTTGATGGTTTTTGCGACAGCACTTGAAGAAACTTTCAAAGTTCTTGAAATTTTCCAGATTGACTGACCTTCATGTCTTAAAGTAATAATGGACTGTCATTTCTCTTTGCTTATTTGAGCTGTTCTTGTCATAATATGGACTTGGTATTTTACCAAATAGAGCAATCTTCTGTATACCACCCCTACCTTGTCACAACACAACTGATTGGCTCAAACGCATTAACTTCACTAGGGTAGGGGGCAGCATTCGTAATTTTGGATGAAATGCATGCCCAAATTAAACTGCCTGCTTCTCGGGCCCAGAAGATATGATATGCATATAACTGGTAATTTTGATAGAAAACACTCTAAAGTTTCCAAAACTGTTAAAATAGTGTCTGTGAGTATAACAGAACTGATTTGGCAGGCGAAAACCTGAGAAAAATCCATTCAGGAAGTAGTTTTTCTTTTCTATTTTTTTTTCTTCTATTCAATGCCATTACAGTATCCATTGACTTTGGACTCAAATTGCAGTTTCTATGTCTTCAACTAGATGTCAACAGTCTTTAGAAATTGTTTCAGGCTTGTATCCTGAAAAATGAGGAAGTAAGAGCAGTCTGAATGAGTGGACCCTAAAGTGTCACAGAGCTTTTTCATGCGCGGCTTTTTCCGCGGTTTGTGAGCACGTGGCTCTACTCCTTTGCGCCCTGAAAAGCGGCCTTCAGGTTACTGTAATATAAGACCGTTTTACTGTGATTAGATACTTTCTACTGTTCCTCCAGCATTTCACAAGGTCCTTTGCTGTTGTTCTGGGATTGATTGTTCACTTTTCCGCACCAAAAGTACATTCATGTCTCTAGAGACAGAAGCGTTCTTCTCAGCGGTATGACGGCTGCGTCGGTCCCATGGTGTATACTTGCGTTAATTCTGTTTGTACAGATAAACGTGGCACCTTCAGACATGTGGAAACTGTTTCCCAAGGATGAACCAGACTTGTGGAGGTCTACAATTGTTTTTCGCTGAGTCTTTTAGCTGATTTCTTTGGATTTTCCCATGCATGTGAAGCAAAGATGCACTGAGTTTGAAGGTGGTCTTTGAAAATACATCCAAGAGGTACACTTTCAATTGACTCAAATGATGTCAACTAGCCTATAGAAGTTTCTAAGGCCATGACATCATTCTGGACTTTTCCAAGTTGTTTAAGAGCACAGTCAACTTAGTGTATGTAACTTCTGACCACTGGAATTGTGATACAGTGAATATATAAGTGAAGTAATCTGTTTAGAAACAATTGTTGGAAATTGACTTGTGTCATGCACAAAGTGATGTCCTAACCGACTTGCAAACTATAGTTTGTTCACAAGAAATTTGTGGGAGTGGATGAAAAATGAATTTCAATGACTCCCAACTAAGTGTATGTAAACTTCTCCGACTTCAATGTATGTAATCATAACGAACACATAAATTACATAAAGGCTTCAATAAATTAATACATGAATGTTAACTGACTGTTATTATTCATAGAACAAAAATATAAGATCTCCTAAGCCTGTGTTAACCATAGAACTTATTTTGTTCTCTGTTTATCCAAAACCTCCAAAACCCAAATTAATTTCCCATATGCTTTGGCCAACGAGCCATTAATGGGTGAACAAACCAGAGGTAACTCATTATCCGTTTTTAGGTAGCAAGTTGTGGTGAGCAGTCTATGCG
>NW_019944773.1:98482-103501 GCF_002910315.2 Salvelinus sp. IW2-2015 | reverse complement strand
TCAATGCGCACAACAGAGAGAGTGCCTTTCTTGTTTACCTTTTAAATTGACAACGTTATTGTCCGGTTGAAATATTATTGATTATTTAGGCTAAAAACAACCTGAAGGATTGAATATAAACATCGTTTGACATGTTTCTATGAACTTTACGGATACAATTGGATTTTTTTGTCATCCTGTTTTGACTGGCGTTTGAGCCTGTGGATTACTGAAGAAAACGTGCGAACAAAAACGGAGGTTTTTGGATATAAAGAGACTTTATCAACAAAAGGAACATTTATTGAGTAATGAATGTCTGCTGAGTGCAACCATATGAAGATCATCAAAGGTAAGGGATTAAGTTTATCTCGACTTGTGTAACTGTTCTACTTGGGTTACTGTTTGTAATGATTTGTCTAGTGGGCTATGTTCTCAAATAATCGTAAGGTATGCTTTCGCCGTAAAGCATTTTAAAAATCTGACACCGTGGTTGGATTCACAAGAGTTAATCTTTAAAACTATGTAAAATAAGTTTTGTTTTCTGAATTTTTATAATTGAGTTAATGCGTGCAGTGTAAAGCTGTAAGTGTAGGGTACAGTACACTCACTCAGAATATTAGCAGTATTCTCTGTGGTGATCTCTATCTCTGGCTCAGTGAAATACTCTGACGCCACACATCTCCCGTTCTCTGTCCCTGAGAGAGAAGGGAAAGAAAGAGGAGTGTATAAAATGGAGGCTTGCATGAGAAAGAGAGAGGGAGGCAGATACATACATACAGGTGTGGACTGGGACCAAAAATCTGCCCTACCATTTCTAACACAATGGACCATTTTTTTCTTTGAGGCCCCCACACCGGCCCATTTTGTTATTTGAGGCCCCCATGTTTTGCCAGTCAGTTATCATTTTGCACAAAGAAAACAATTTAGGCAAAAAATGGACCAGCCCGTCTGGCATTTGCCCGAGAAGCCGGATGGCCAGTCCGCCCCTGCATAGAGTTAATGAAAAATAATACAGTATATAACATTGAGATTGTGAAGTTGCACTGATATAAGGTCCGTTTTGCATTTTTCCCTAATGGTTAAGGTTCAGCTTTAGAAGGAGTGAACTGATCCTAGATCAACTATGGCTAATTCTACCCAGAGCAGATTGGTCAGGTCACCACTGCTATTGAGGGTCAGAGGTCATATGTACCAGCCACGAAGCAGACCCTCCAGAGGCCAGAGTGCAGGGCCATCTTGACCTCCATGCTCTGGTTCTGCTGCAGCACGATGCCCTCCTCCATCAGCAGCCAGTAGTCTGTAGACACAGCCACTCCCACCAGCAGCAGACCACACGCCCCAAACACCGTGGACAGGATGGTCAGCGCTCTGCTGCTGCACGAACTCATCTAGAGACAGAGGGAGAGCGGGAGGAGAGGAGGGAGAGAGAACGAGAGAGACCAAGGATAAGTCAGACCTATTGCATGAAGTCTTCAGAGAGGAGCGAGAGACAAAGCAAAGAAAGAGACAGAGAACTCCTAATTTTAAGTCAGACTTTTAGATTAAACTCATTTACAGAGAGAGAAAAAGAGAGAGGGAGGCAGACAGATACCTCGTTCAGAAGTCATGCTGAGAGAAAGAGAGAGGGAGGCAGACAGATACCTCATTCAGAAGGTCATGCTGAGTGAAAGAAGGAGGGGAGGCAGACACGATAACCTGAGTCAGAAGTTCATGCTGAGAGAAAGAGACGAGGGAGGCAGGACAGATACCTCGTTCAGGAAGTCATGCTGAGAGAAACGAGAGAGGGAGGCAGACAATACCTCGTTCAGAAGTACATGCTGATGAGAACGAGAGAGGAGCAGTGACAGATACCTCGTTCAGGTAAGTCATTTGCTGAGAGAAAGAGAGAGGGAGGCAGACAGTATACCTCGTTCAGAAGTCATGCTGACGAGAAAGAGAGAGGGAGGCAGACAGATACCCTCGTTCAGAAGTCATGCTGATGAGAAAGAGCAGAGGGCGAGGGCAGACAGATACCCTCGTTCAGAGTCATGCTGATAGAAGAGAGAGGAGGCAACAGATACCTCGTTCAGAAGTCATCTGAGAGAAAGCGTTTGTTTCTCCTACCACCCTTTGTAATATTTAACCACTACCACACCATGTCAGGGGCTACAGTAGCTTGAAACTACACACACACACACACACACACACACACACACATCATCACCACACACACACACACACACACACACACACACACACACACCACACACACACACACACACACACTACTCAAGGCCAAATCATGAAGTCAGATTACTCAGTCATTTTGTGTGGTCTTTCGGGACACTTTGTGAAGTTCTCACAATTAACATTTTTTCAAGGTGTTTTCCCCGCATTAAAAAAAATACTCCCCACCGTCGATATAAAAAAAAAAAAAACACGTTTTATTTTTTTTTTACCACTTCCAGCTACATCTGAGGGGTATTCCAGAAAGTGTTTAACAAATTCAGGATTTCACTGGACATATCAGGCGTTCTTGAACCAGTCATGAGGAAGTCCAGGATTACTTGGTTCCATAACCGCTGCTTTTCGTTTAAGTTATTAGGCTGAAGTGAAGCGCAGATTGGTTGATCAACTGGCGCGTGCACGCAACATTCAAAAAGGTCCTCATGTCAATGACAGAAAAAATGACAGATATGGAGTCAAAAGACAGAGCCCAATATTTCAAAAGTCTAGAACAAGAAACAATTGTAAAACACAACGAATATGTTCAGATATTTCTCCCAAAAGTAATACATCTGCCGCCGCAAAAGCCAGAGAGGGAGCCTGACAGAAAATTGCAGACAGTGTTAAATGGTTCCAATATCTAATAGGCCTAGTTTACACATATGGCTAATTAGGAACAATGCTTTCACTTTATAGAGCACTTTTATTGCAACGCGGGTGATATTACGTGTTAAGGCTATGGCCTAATATGTAAATTGAAGTAACCTATGTCACAATTGCAATGGTAGGCCCATTCCATAGCCTATATAGGATGAATACTAATGTATTGAATTCATAGAGTGCTTCTCATGACAACACGGGCAGCAATGTTGTTCAATGTTTAGTTGTAACCCCATGGGAGTCAGATCATCCGACAAAAGAAGGAWGGAAGATCATTGAATTCAATGACTGTTTGTGAAAGTGATTTTGTTTGGTGAAAGTTTAGGCTACAGTATTCAGTAGCGACCTGTTTGTTTATGCTGTTAAAGTTGTTTCTATTCACGTATACTCCTTCATTTGGTCCAGAGGGTGTTTGAATGGGAGATATGTGTCCATCTATAGCACCAATGATGTTTGGAAAATCTGCGGGATGAATTAGGCGAGGTATTATTATTATCATGTTGCCTAGGTTGATTAATTTGAGATTAGCAAAGCATCGCTGGCAGTCAACTGATCGCAGCCTGCTGTACCTGCAATTCTGTAAAGGTTCTTGATTATATGGACAACTTGATGACCAGGGAATGCAACACAGACATAAAAAAAATATCTTCAATGAGAGGCAGACTTCTTCCGGCTCTACACACCGTTGCCTTGCCAAATAGTTCAGCATCGCCCACATTGTACAGGAAATGTCCAGTGGAAAAACATCTCTAAGCAATACACAGAGTTTGTATAGCAGTCAAAGCGAAACCGCGTTGGGTTACATTTGCTATATATGAGTACATTTACCAGATATATGAGTGATTGTGCGGAAAAACGATAACATTCAAAAATACATTTTTCTGAATGATCTAAAGGATGTATTCGAGGTCCAATAATTCGTTCCCTTTGTAAAGTACGGCGAACATGGATTTTCCAAGGAGACAGGCCATAGTGAAGAAAAATAATCAGATGATAAGGCTCTCTTTCAAGCTCTCTTTCTGGAGGCGGAAATTCTGAGTTTGACAGATGTCGCTAAATACCCGTCTGGTCTCCCATTGGGGACCAACCAGAAACGACCCTGCTTAGCTTCAGAGGCAAAGCAGCAGTGGGATGCAGGGTACCATGTTGCTGGAATGTGCCAAAACTTGAAAAAAGGCAGTGAAAGCAAATGCCAGGGTAAAATAACCAACTATAGGGAAACTTGAAGGAAAGAGAGAGGCGTTTTATTTAATTACAGTATCATACAAAATGTTTCACAGAAAATATTTGTTTTGCATCCATTTACAAATTATTTGTTCTTGCGTTGAACAATTTTTTCCTTGCAATATATATTTTACTATCAATACATTTGGGTTTATGTTTTGCTTTCAGTATCATTATTTTTGTTTGCAATACTAAGAATTTTGTTCTCGACATCAGTTTTTTTAATTGATATTAATGGCACAAAAGTAAGTTACTCACTAGAAAATTGCACCATATGTTGTTTCAAGCGGCAATCCTTAATTGAAACATGAACAAAGTGGGTTCCCCGGTACAGTTTAGGTAAAAAGCTGATGGACGGGGCTGAGAAATGCAACCACTCTGGAATTAATAGCCTACGCTCTGGACTGACCATCCATGATATCAAAATGATACTTTTAACCTATATAGTTTTTAAGCTATACAGTGTTTGTTTACATTTACTTTGTTTACAAATATTGGAGTAAATGTGGAGTTTTCTTACATGTGAGACTGCAAATTAGATTTTCACTTTCACATGTGGAATTGCAAGTTCACATGTGAAAAGCAATCATATGTGAAAGTTAGATTTTTAGATTTTTACATGTGATTCCACATGAGAAAGTGAGATTTTCACATGTAAAAGTTTTGTGAGGTACACGTGAAAAGATGGCGTTAACATGTGAACTCTAAATTTAATGCATGTGAAAACAGCTCTCTCACATTGAAACTGCATATTTGACATGTGCTTTTTTGTAAGGGCACACAAACATGTCATGTTGTCGCTAAAAAGGAGTTATTACACATCCATTTGAGAACCAATCGCAGAAAAGGTCAAAGGGCAGAGAGATGATGAGGGCCAAGTTAATGATCATTAACAAGCACACACACAGGTTCCATTGTGATTAAGACATGCACTTTCCAGGCCTTAGTGCT
>NW_019944773.1:90857-98386 GCF_002910315.2 Salvelinus sp. IW2-2015 | reverse complement strand
AAAAGAGAGAGATCTCACCCCATCAGCACGCTGGGCGTGTGTGTGTTTAATTCCCCTGTGTTCATTCATCACCCATTTGCGACACAATCGCCTCATGTATATTGTACACTTGTCTTGTCCATTGTGTCCTCACATCACCCTGAAGAGTCATTTGGTCAGTGGTCCTCAATGTTGTTTCAGAGTTAACTGTCTTCGTCGGAGATGAGCTTCCAGTCTACGCTCAGTTTCTTATTTATCACACTAATGGTTAAGGATAGGATGTAAGAGAGGGAAGCCTGATTCTAACCCTGTGGCTATGTGCAGCTTCTACCCAGAGTGCACATCAACTGCACTGAGCCCCATCCCACTTGCAAAGCATGCTGGGAGAAAAGGCATCTCCTATGGATGTGCTTATTGTGGCAGTGAAAGGAGCGAATGGAGAGGGAAGGAGGGAGGAATGGAGAGTGAAGAAGGGATGAATGGAGAGGGAAGGCGGGATGAATGGAAGGGAGGAGGGAGGAATGGAGAGTGAAAGAAGGGGTGAATGGAGAGGGAAGGAGGGAATGAATGGAGAGGGAAAGGAGGATGAATGGATGGTGAAAGGAGGGATGAATGAGAGGGAAGGAGGGATGATATGGAGAGTGAAGGAGGGATGAATGGAGAGTGAAGGAGGGATGAATGGAAGTGAAGGAGAGGTTGAAGGAGGGAAGGAGGGTGAAGTAGAGTGAAGGAGGGTTGAATGGAGAGGGAAGGAGGGATGAATGGAGAGTGAAGGAGGGTTGAATGGAGAGTGAAGGAGGGATAGAATGGAAAGGGAAGGAAGGATGAATGGAGAGGAGAAGGAGGATGAAGAGAGGGAATGGAAGGGAGAAAGGAGAGGAAGGAGGAGAATGGAGGGGAGGGATGAATGGAGAAGGAGGAGGATGAATGGAGAGGGAAGGAGGGATGAATGGAGAGGGAAGGAAAGATGAATGGAGAGGAAGAGGAGGATGAATGGAGAGGGAAGGAAGATGAATGGAGAGGGACGGAGAATGGAGAGGAAGGGGATGAATGGAGAGGCAAGGAGGGATGAAAGGAGAAGGAAAAGGAGGGATGAATGGCAGAGGGAAGGAGGGATGAATGGAGAGGGAAGGAGAGATAGAATGAAGAGGGAAGGAGAGGATGAATGGAGAGGAAGGAGGGAATGATGGAGAGGAAGGAGAATGAAGGAAGGAAGAGAGGATGAATGGAAGACGGGAAGGAGGGACGAGATGGAGAGGGAAGGAGGATGAATGTGAGAGGGAAGGAGGGATGAATGGAGAAAGGAGGGATGAATGGAGAATGGAGAGGGAAGGAGGGATGAATGGAGAGGGAAGGAGAGATGAATGGAGAGGGAAGGAGGGATGAATGGAGAGGGAAGGAGGGATGAATGGAGAAGGAAGAGTGAATGGAGCCTGGCTTTGTGAGCGAGAGATTGGAGGATTGGAAGGGATGGAGGCAGGCAGGCGGAGAGGGACTTAAAGAGCTGGGAGAAGGGAATTAAGAATAGGGTGGAGAGAGAGACAGATTCAACGGAGGGAAACAGATAAGAAAACAAAGACAGGAAGGAAGATGGACAGACAGACAGACAGTGAATGGAGGATAACTATGGAAACGGCTAGCAAAACTCTACTTTCATATGTCATTTATACTACTGATTTGTTGTTGTGGATTATTAGGTGATAATTACTTTAGCATACTGATGAAATGGTGTTGCTCAGAGACTGTCACCCTCCTAATTGGATATCCTTCTCATTCTCTCCTTCTCCCTCTATTTCCAACATGTCATTGTGTTTCTTCCTTCTTTCTCCTTCTCTCTGTTTCTTTCCTTTTCCTTCTCCGTCTTCCCCTTACTTCTCCCTCTCACATCTTAATTTTCACCCTCTTCCAATGTTTTCCCCTTCCTCCTCCTTCCCGTTTCATTCCTGTGTCCTTCCCTCTCTCCTTCTCWYCTMCACCATTTTCACCCGGTCATGTTTCTCTCCCTGTGTTTTCTCTCCAGTCTGTGTGGTGACTCAGCGGAGCCCCCAGAGCTGAATGGAGATGCATGGGTMTGGGGGGCGACATTGTGTGTGTATGTGTGTGTGGGGTCCAAGGAGAAGAGACATGACAGTACAGAATCTGGGGCTAGATAAGGAGGACCAGTCAGAGACATTCATTCACAGATGCAGAGGAGCATAGAACTGACTAAAGACAGAGATATGGAAAGATGAGGAGGGGGAATAGCTAGAAGAGAGACATAGAGGAGAGGAGGAGGAGAGATATGATGAGAAAGGATAGGAGGAGTGACTAGAAGAGAGACAGAGATGAGAGGAGGAGGAGAGATATGATGAGAGGGGATAGGAGGAGTGACTAGAAGAATAGACAGAGAGGAGAGGAGGAGGAGAGATACGATGAGAGAGGATAGGAGGAGTGACTAGAAGAGAGACAGAGAATAGGAATCCTAGTAAAGATTCCCTATTTTAGGTCAGTTAGCATCACCACTTTAATTTAAGAATGTGAAATGTCAGAATAATAGTAGAGAGAATTATTTACTTCAGCTTTTATTTCTTTCATCACATTCCCAGTGGGTCAGAAGTTTACATACACTCAATTCGTATTTGGATTGCATTGCCTTTAAATTGTTTATCTTGGGTCAAACGTTTCGGTAGCCTTCCACAAGCTTCCCCAAATAAGTTGGGTGGATTTTGTCCCATTCCTCCTGACAGAGCTGGTGTAACTGAGTCAGGTTGGTAGGCCTCCTTACTCACACACGCTTTTTCAGTTCTGCCCACAAAATTTCCATAGGATTGAGGTCAGGGCTTTGTGATGGCCACGCTAATACCTTGACTTTGTTGTCCTTAATCTATTTTGCCACAACTTTGGAAGTATGCTTGGAGTCATTGTCCATTTGGAAGACCCATTTGCGACCAAGCTTTAACTTCCTGACTGATGTCTTGAGATGTTGCTTCAATATATCCACATAATTTCCTACCTCATGATGCCATCTATTTTGTGAAGAGCATCAGTCCCTCCTGCAGCAAAGCACCCCCACAACATGATGCTGCCACCCCCGTGCTTCATGGTTGGGATGGTGTTCTTCGGCTTGCAAGCATTCCCCTTTTTCCTCCAAACATAACAATGGTTATTATGGCCAAACAGTTCTATTTTTGATTCATCAGACCAGAGGACATTTCTCCAAAAAGTATGATCTTTGTCCCCATGTGCAGTTACAAACCGTAGTCTGGCTTTTTATGGCGGTTTTGGAGCAGTGGCTTCTTCCTTGCTGAGCGGCCTTTCAGGTTATGTCGATATAGGACTCGTTTTACTGTAGATATAGATACTTTTGTACCTGTTTCCTCCAGCATCTTCACAAGGTCTTTTGCTGTTGTTCTGGGATTGATTTGCACTTTTCGCACCAAAGTACGTTCATCTCTAGGAGACAGAGCGCGTCTCCTTCCTGAACGGTATGACGACTTCGTGGTCCCATGGTGTTCATACTTGCGTACTATTGTTTGTACAGATGAACGTGGTTACCTTCAGGCGTTTGGAAATTGCTCCCAAGTATGAACCAGACTTGTGAAGGTCTACAATTGTTTTTGAGGTCTTGGCTGATTTATTTTTATTTTCCCATGATGTCAAGCAAAGAGGCACTGAGTTTGAAGGTAGGCCTTGAAATACACTGTCAGAGTTTACTAGGAGTGGTGGGTTGGAGTCAGGCGCAGAGAGCAGAGGGTTCGGTAAATCATAATTTATTCTCCGGCGCAAAACAGTCACGCCAAAATACAGGGCGCATAAAACAGACCAGCCCAAACACAGGACCAAACAGTCTGGAGAAAACAAACACGAAAACACATCCATAACCAACAGAGTAACAATCCCGCACAAACCTAGGCGGACCTAACAGGCTTAAATAGACATAAATCAAGAAACGAAACAGGGAACAGTTGCAACCAATAAGACAAAACGAAACGAAAAGGAAAAAGGGTAGACCGGCGACGACGACCGCCGAGCGCCGCCCGAACAGGCAGGGGAGCCACCTTCGTTGGGAGTCGTGACATACACCCACAGGTACACCTCCAATTGACTCAAATGATGTCAAGTATTCTAATCAGAAGCTTCTAAAGCCATGACATCATTTTCTGGAATTTTCCAAGCTGTTTAAGGGCACAGTCAACTTAGTGCATGTAAACTTCTGACCCACTGGAATTGTGATACATTGAATTATAAGTGGAATAATCTGTCTGTAAACAATTGTTGGAAAAACTACTTGTGTCATGCACAAAGTAGATGTGCTAACCGACTGGCCAAAACTATAGTTTGTTAAAACTTCTTAGGGTTAGCGTCCTTTTTTCTCAATTTCCGCCTGACTGACTTACCCAAAGTAAACTGCCTGTTGCTCAGGCCCTGAAGCCAGGATATGCATATAACTGGTACCATTGGAAGAAACTATGTAGTTTGTAGAAATGTTAAGATAATGTAGGAGACTATAAAACAATAGATATGGTAGGAGAAAATCCAAAGAAAAAACAACCGTACATTTCTTTTTGGAGAGCCCATGCTCTTCCAATGGAACGTATAGGGAAATAATTTAATCTAGCTCCCAGTTTGCAATTCCTATGGCTTACATTGGGTGTCAGTAGTCTTTGTTCAAGGTTCCAGGCTTGTTTCTAAAACGAGTAAGAATAATACGTTTTAGTACAAGGACATCTGATTGGAAATTCATGTGCGTGCACCATGAAGACAACAAGCACCTGCTAATATTGCTTTCCTATTGAACATACATCTTTCCGCATGAAATATTATAGTTTGATTACATTTTAGGGTATCTGAGGATTGCATAGAATTGTATTTTGACTTGTTGAAACAAAGTTTAAGGGTAGATTTTCGGATTCCTATCTTGGCACGTTGAACGAGTGGATTACGCAAATCGATGGCGCCACTAAACTGACTTTTTGGGATATAAAGAAGGACACTTCATGTTATAGCTGGGACCCTTTGGATGACAAATCAGAGGAAGATTTTCAAAAAGTAATTGAATTTTTAATCGCTATTTGTGAATTTATGAAACCGGTGGATGGATATTTTGATGTGGGGCGCTGTCCTCAAACAATCGCATGGCATGCTTTCGCTGTAAAGCCTACTGTATATCCAGTGCAGTTAGATTAACAAGAATTTAAGCTTTCAACCGATATAAGACACTTGTATGTACATAAATGTTTAATATCCATCATTTTTAATGATTATTTATTTGAATTTCGCGACCTCCAGTTTCACCGGAAGTTGTCCGGCTAGCGGGGCGCCTAGCCCAAAGAGGTTTTTCATTTATTTWTTTTTTTTACTACCCCCCTTTTTCTCCCCAATTCTGTGGTATCTAATTGTTAGTAGTTACTGTCTTGTCTCATCGCTGCAACTCCCGTACAGACTCGGGAGAGGCAAAGGTCGAGAGCCATGCGTCCTCCGAAACACAACCCAACCAAGCCGCACTGCTTCTTAACACAGCTCGCATCCAACCCGGAAGCCAGTCGCACCAATGTGTCGGAGGAAACACGTAAACCTAGAGACCTGGTCAGCGCGCACTACGCCTGGCCCGCCACAGGAGTCGCTAGTGCGCGATGAGACGGCCAAACCCTCCCTAATCCGGACGACGCTGGGCCAATTGTGCGCCGCCCCATGGGCCTCCCGGTCGCGGCCGGCTGCGACAGAGCCTGGGCTCGAACCCAGAGTCTCTGGTGGCACAGACCACTGCGCCACCCGGGAGGCCCTGGCCCAAAGAGGTTTTAACAATACATTTGTGGAGTGGTTGAAAAACGAGTTTTAATGACTCCAACCTAAGTGTATGTAAACTTCCGACTTCAACTGTATATGGTGGGAACTATTACTTACCAGACGCCTCCGATTCACAGAGGGGATAACTTTATGGAAATTATGATATCCAAAAATAGAGGCGATAGGACTCTAAAGAGGGGAATCTAAACTTAGCAGTCCCATGTCCTCTCTGCCAGTCAGCGCCAGATGTTAGCGTGACACTCCAGAAGCGCCAATTGACTTCAGGTCATAGCCACGGTGATGTCACTATGCCATCCTGCCAACTGGAAGGTGCGTGACAGTGCTCACATATGGTCCTTCACTAGATTAGAAGTATTGTAGAAGTAATCGCCCCTCTGGGATAAATCATGTTTTTAAAATGTCATTTAATTTAATATTGTGTATCTATCTGCATGGTCCCTAAGGTAACCTTCATGTATTCTTTGAAAAGAGAACACTCTGATGAAAGCATTAAAGCCAAAACATTGGTGAAGTGAAATGCTTTACGCTGCAATTAAGTTCCGGTTCAGAACATTGGACAGCACTCCCAATGTCCAGTTCAGCACCATGGACAGCACTCCCAATGTCCAGTTCAGCACCATGGACAGCACTCCCAATGTCCAGTTCAGCACCATGGACAGCACCCTCACTGTCCAGTTCAGGTTCCTTAGACAGCACCCTCACCTTAGACAGCACCCTCACTGTCCAGTTCAGGATCCTTGGACAGCACCTTCATTGTCCAGTTCAGCACATTGGACAGCACTCTCATTGTCCAGTTCAGCACATTGGACAGCACCCACACTGTCCAGTTCTGGATACTTGGACAGCACCCTCATTGTCTAGTTCAGGATTCTTGGACAGCACTCTCAAGTGTCCAGTTCAACACCATGGACAGCACTCTCACTGTCCAATTCAACACCATGGACAGCACTCTCACAGTCCACTTCAACACCATGGACAGCACCCTCACTGTCAAGTTCTGGATCCTTGGACAGCACCTTCATTGTCCAGTTCAGAACCATGGACAGCACCCTCATTGTCCAGTAGCACCATGGACAGCACTCTCATTGTCCACTTCAACACCATGGACAGCACCCTCATTGTCCAGTTCAGCACATTGGACAGCACCCTCACAGTCCACTTCAACACCATGGACAGCACTCTCATTGTTCAGTTCAGCGCCATGGACTGCACCCTCACTGTCCAGTTCAGTCGCATGGAAAGCACCCTCACAGTCCACTTCAACACCATGGACAGCACCCTCATTGTCCAGTTCAGCACCATGGACAGCACCCTCACTGTCCAGTTCAGGATCCTTAGACAGCACCCTCACTGTCCAGTTCAGGATCCTTGGACAGCACCTTCATTGTCCAGTTCAGCACATTGGACAGCACTCTCATTGTCCAGGTCAGCACTTTGGACAGCACCCACACTGTCCAGTTCAGGATACTTGGACAGCACCCTCATTGTCTAGTTCAGGATTCTTGGACAGAATTTTCTAGTTGTTTATTTTCTAGCAGGGCCAGACAGTAATGACCCTGTAGTTTAGTCTACTAGGTGAGATAGATCTGTAAAGACCTGCAGGTTCACCACTGCCACAACTAGGGTATTGTCGCTCTGGGAATATGCAGAGACAGAGAGAGAGAGAGAGCTAAAGTGATGGATGAGAGAGTGATTATGAATGATGAGAAAATTAGTGCCCACACACACCCAAACAAAGTGTCGGCAGCAGGGCTGCCCAACCC
>NW_019944773.1:84998-87951 GCF_002910315.2 Salvelinus sp. IW2-2015 | reverse complement strand
TTGTGGAAGTGGTGTGGTATTATTGTGGTGCGGTAGTATTGTGGTAGTATTGTGGTAGTGGTAGTATTGTGGTAGTGGTGTGGTAGTATTGTGGTAGTGGTAGTGGTAGTATTGTGGTAGTGGTGTGGTAGTATTGTGGTAGTGGTGTGGTAGTATTGTGGTAGTGGTGTGGTAGTATTGTGGTAGTGGTGTGGTAGTACATCTCAGGGTTCGTGTTACCTGTATGCTTCTATGAGTCTTTCCACCTTTTGGGCCTCTCCCTGGACTCGGATGTGAGCTTGGAACTTCCGGAGAGCCTCGTCTAGTTCCAAGGCCGAGAAATCCATCTCATCCACCACACAACTGGAGAAGAGAACTTTGGTATGAACATAGAGATATACAGTAGATACTATTTCTTCACCTGGAGAAGAGAACATTGGTATGATCAAGGAGCCATATGTACTACTGATTCTAAGACTGTCTGGGCTCCGTGAGTCTCAGTTTTAGCTGCGTGGGTACAGTACAGTATAAGGCAAGACAAAATATTTAAGTGCCTTCGAACGGGGTATGGTAGTAGGTGCCAGGCGCACCGGTTTGTGTCAAGAACTGCAAAGCTGCTGTTGTTTTCATGCTCAACAGTTTCCTGTGTGTATCAAGAATAGTTCACCACACAAACTGTGGGAAGCATTGGAGTCAACATGGGCCAGCTGCTCATTGAAATATATAAATGAACAGCTGATAATAGATGAGAGGATGAATGGAGGATTAGAAGACAGAAGCTGAGGGAGTTACATCAATCTAAAGAGGAGCATCAACATGGTGTTTAAGAAGAGAGATTTGTTGGGAAAGGGATGATGGTTTACTGCTGTGAGTTTTCCAAAGCTGGTCTTGATGAAACAGTCTATATAGCTGGTCTTGTTGATTCAGTCTATATAGCTGGTCTTGTTGATTCAGTCTATATAGCTGGTCTTGTTGATTCAGTCTATATAGCTGGTCTTGTTGATTCAGTCTATGTAGCTGGTCTTGTTGATTCAGTCTACGTAGCTGGTCTTGTTGATTCAGTCTACGTAGCTGGTCTTGTTGATTCAGTCTACGTAGCTGGTCTTGTTGATTCAGTCTATATAGCTGGTTTGTTGATTAGTCTATATAGCTGTCTTGTGAATCATGTCTATGATAGATGGTCTTGTTGATTCAGTCCTATGTAGCTGGTCTTGTTTGATTCAGTCTACGTAGCTGGTCTTGTTGATTACAGCTCTACTAGATGTTCTTTGTTGAATTCGTCTAGTAGCTGGTCTTGTTGATTCAGTCTACGTAGCTGGTCTTGTTGATTCAGTCACGCTAGCGGTCTTGTGATCGTCTACGGTGTCCTTGTTTGATTCAGTCTACGTAGCTGGTCTTGGTTGATTCATCTATGTGTGGATTTCAGTCTACGTAGCTGCGTTTGTACATTATAGGTGTTGGATTCAGTTCTAGTAGCTGGTCTTGTTGAATTCAGTCTAACGTAGCTGGTCTTGTTGATTCAGTCTAGTAGCTGGTCTTGTTGTTCTCAGTATGGTCTATCAGTCTCTGCGTTTATAGCTAGAGCGTCTTGTTATTAGTTGTAGTGTCTTTATTAGTCTACGTAGCTGGTCTTGTTGATTTCAGTCTACGTAGCTGGTCTTGTTGATTCAGTACGTCTGTGCTGGTGATAGTCTACGTAGCTGGTCTTGTTGATTCAAGTTACGGTAGCTGTTGTCTTGTTGATTAGTTCGTACTGTCTTTTTATCGTCTCATAGCTGGTCTTGTGATTATCTAGTAGGCTGGCTTATTGTCGTCGTTATGCTGGTCTTCTTGTTGATTCAGTCTATTGTAGCTGGTCTTGTGATCATCATAGTGTCTAATCGTCAGCGTGCGTCTTTGTTGATTCAGTCTACGTAGGCTGGTCTGTTATATCAGTTCTACGTAGCTGGTATTTTGTTGATTCAGTCTAACGGTAGCTGGTCTTGTTGAGTGCAGTCTATGTAGCTGGTCTTCGGCTTGATTCAGAGACACGACACGACACACAGAACAGACATGACACACCACAGAGACAGACGACCAGACACAACAGTAGACAGACAGACAGACACACTGAGAACAGACAGACAGACACACCTGAGACAGACAGGACAGACAGACAGACAGACAGACACCTGAGACAGACCAGACGACAGACACACTGAGACAGACAGACACACTGGAAGACAGACGAGACACAGCTGGAGACAGACAGACACATGAACAGCAGCAGAAGACAACAGACAGACAGCACTGAGAGCAGACAGACATACTGAGACAGAGCAGACACTGAGACGCGCACAGACACACTGAGACAGACAGACAGACAGACACCTGTAGACAGACAGACAGACAGACAGACAGACAGACAGACACACTGAGACAGACTACAGACGACAGACACACTGAGCAGACAGACAGACACACTGAGACAGACAAGACACATGGACAGACAGACACTTGAGAACACACGAGACAGCTACGAGACAGACAGCTGAGACAGACAGATTAGACAGACACTGAACAGACAGACGCAACTGAAGACAGACACACTGACAGACCAGACACACACTGAGACACACAGAGACTACACAAGAGACACAACAGAGACACAAGCACAGAGACACACAGAGCACACAGGCCAGAGATCGACACACGAGAGCAACAACACACAGAGACTATACAGACACACAGAGCATACAGACACACAGTAGATCAGTACCAAGACACAACAGACACAGAGCATGAGAACACGGCGAAAGACTACCAGACACACAGACATACAGAACACACAGAGACAGACAGACACAGAGACAGAAGACAAGAGACAGACAGACAACACATGAGACAGACAGACAGACACAGACACGCAATGAGAGCAGAACAGACACCGAGACACAACCATGAACACGAGACAGACAGACAGACACACTGGAGA
>NW_019944773.1:72271-84897 GCF_002910315.2 Salvelinus sp. IW2-2015 | reverse complement strand
GGGGCTTCCTGAGAGAAGATAGAAGGGGGTGGTAACGGTCGGCTCAGCTCCTGCTGGTCTGTAAGGGGCTTCCTGAGAGAAATAGAAGGGGGTGGTAACGGTCGGCTCAGCTCCTGCTGGTCTGTAGGGGCTTCATAGAGAAAGATAGAAGAGGGTGGTAACGGTCGGCTCAGCTCCTGCTGGTCGATAGGGGGCTTCCTGAGAGAAGATAAAAGGGGTGGTAACGGTCGGCTCAGCTCCTGCTGGTCTGTAAGGGGGCTTCATGAAGAAGATAGAAGGGGGTAACGGTCGGCTCAGCTCCTGCTGGTCTATAGGGGGCTTCCGAGAGAAGATAGAAGGGGTGGTAACGGTCGGCTCAGCCTGCTGGTCTGTAAGGGGCTTCATGAGAGAAGATAGAAGGGGTGGTAACGGTCGCTCAGCTCCTGCTGGTCTATAGGGGGCTTCCTGAGAGATGATAGAAGGGGGTGGTAACGGTCAGGCTCAGCTCCTGCTGGTCTGTAAGGGGCTTCATGAGAGAAGATAGAAGGGGGTGGTAACGGTCGGCTCAGCTCCCTGCTGCGTCTGGAGGGGGCTTCCTGAGAGATGATAGAAGGGGTGAAATGGTCGGCTCAGGCTCCTGCTGGTCTGTAGGGGGCTTCCTGAGAGATGATAGAAGGGGGTGGTAGGACGGGTCCGAATAACCAAAATGTTAGACATTGGATGCTTTTGTACGTTTCTGAATATATAAGGCTGACTACAACAGTTGATAACTCGGTTTACATCCAAAACCTAAATATTAGCTTTGGACCAGTTATGTTCTATATTGAAGAGCCGACCGTTCAAACACACGCACACACACACACACACACACACACACACACACAACACACACACACACACACTCAGTTCAATCACACACACACACTCCAGTTCAATCACACACACACACTCAGTTCAATCACACAGAGACACACACACGCTCAGTTCAATCACACACACACACACACTTACAGAGAATAACACAGTCAGTCAGTCCAATCCTGCTGTAAAACGTGACAAAAAATATTGTCAATAGGTCTTTAGTAGTAATCAATGTATCGCTGATGCATCCGGTGTGAAATGGCTAGCTGGTTAGCGATGCGTGCTAGTAGCGTTTCAATAAGTGACACCACTCGCTCTGAGACCTTGAAGTAGTTGTTTCCCTTGTTCTGCAAGGGCCACGGCTTTAGTGGAGAGATAAGTAACAAAGCATCGTGGGATGCAGTTGCTGATGTGTTCAGAGGGTCCCTGGTTCAATCCGTCAACATTTTGGAAAACGGTAAAATCTCTGAAGGGTTGTACTTCCTCCTCTTCGCCCAACAAAACACATTCAGACTCTGGCTCCATTATGGACAACATTGCTAACACGATGGCAATCTGTTTGAAAGAGTGTCTGGCCCTACCATCTCTAAGTGTGGGATGAATGCTGATCTAGAATTGTACCGTTTGACTCTGAAAATGGTAGGGAAGTTTTTGCACTTCGGCAATTCACAGAAAAATAAGTCCTTGATGCCTTACTTGCAATAGATACCAAGAAATCAACAGGGACTAACCAATTGTCAAGTCTGCTGCCCCCTTCATTGATGGTTCAGTAACCATATCTTAAATCTAACATGTGTTAGGTTAAAAAATCCTCAGCAATACACACAATACCCCATGATGAGAGAGTGAATGGTGGAATCCACCTGTGGTAAATTTAATTGATTGGACAGATATGAAAGGCACACGCCTGTCTATACAAGGTCTCACAGTTGACAGTGCATGTCAGAGCAACAACCAATCAATGAAGGTCGAAGAAATGATCTCGTCTATCTCTAGTCAGCATGAAGCAAATTGTGCAGTCAACCTTTCTACCTGTTTATGGTGATACTATTTACAACCTTTCTACCTGTGTTATGGTGATACTATTTATCAACCTTTCTACCTGTTGTTATGGTGATACTATTTATCAACCTTTCTACCTGTTGTTATGGTGATACTATTTATCAACCTTTCTACCTGTTGTTATGGTGATACTATTTATCAACCTTTCTACCTGTTGTTATGGTGATACTATTTATCAACCTTTCTACCTTTGTTATGGTGATACTATTTATCAACCTTTCTACCTGTTGTTATGGTGATACTATGTATCAACCTTTCACCTGTTTATGGTGATACTATGTATCAACCTTTCTACCTGTTTGTTATGGTGATACTATGTATCACCTTTCTACCTGTTGTTATGGTGATACTATGTATCAACCTTTCTACCTGTTGTTATGGTGATACTATGTATCAACCTTCTACCTGTTGTTTATGGTGATACTATTTATCAACCTTTCTACCTGTTGTTATGGTGATACTATTTATCACCTTTCTACCTGTTGTTATGGTGATACTATTTATCAACCTTCTACCTTTTGTTATGGTGATACTATTTATCAACCTTTCTACCTGTTGTTATGGTGATACTATGTATCAACCTTTCAACCTGTTGTTATGGTGATACTATGTATTCAACCTTTCTACCTGTTGTTATGGTTATACTATGTATCAACTTTCTACCTGTTGTTATGGTGATACTATGTATCAACCTTTCTACCTGTTTGATATGGTTATACTATGTATCAACCTTTCTACCTGTTGTTATGGTGATACTATGTATCAACCTTCTACCTGTTGTTATGGTGATACTATTTATCAACCTTTCTACCTGTTGTTATGGTGATACTATTTATCAACCTTTTCTACCTGTTTTTATGGTGAGACTATTTATCAACCTTTCTATCTGTTGTTATGGTGATACTATGTATCAACCTTTCTACCTGTTGTTATGGTGATACTATTTATCAACCTTTCTACCTGTTGTTATGGTGATACTATTTATCAACCTTTCTACCTGTTGTTATGGTGATACTATTTATCAACCTTTTCTACCTGTTGTTATGGTGATACTATTTATCAACCTTTCTACCTGTTGTTATGGTGATACTATTTATCAACCTTTCTACCTGTCTACCTGTTGTTATGGTGATACTATTTATCAACCTTTCTACCTGTTGTTATGGTGAACTATTGTATCAACCTTTCTACCTGTTGTTGTTATGGTGATACTATTTATCAACCTTTCTACCTGTTGTTTGTATAATGATACTATTTATCAACCTTTCTACCTGTTGTTGTTATGGTGATACTATTTATCAACCTTCTACCTGTTGTTTATAGTCATACTATTTATCAACCTTTCTACCTGTTGTTGTTATGGTGATTACTATTTATCAACCTTTCTACCTGTTGTTGTTATGGTGATACATTTATCAACCTTTCTACCTGTTGTTATGGTGGACTAAATTTATCAACTTTCTACCTGTTGTTGTTTATGGTGGATACTATTTATCAACCTCTACATGTTGTTGTTATGGTGATACATTTATCAACCTTCTACCTTGTGTTATGGTGATACTATTTATCAACCTTTCTACCTGTTGTTTGGGTGATACTATTCATCAACCTTTCTACCTGTTGTTATGGTGATACTATTTATCAACCTTTCTACATGTGTTGTTTATGTGTGATACTATTTATCAACCTTTCTACCTGTTGTTATGGTGATACTATTCATCAACCTTTCTACCTGTTGTTATGGTGATACTATTTATCAACCTTTCTACATGTTGTTGTTATGGTGATACTATTTATCAACCTTTCTACCTGTTGTTATGTGATACTATTATCAACCTTTACCTGTTGTTATGGTGATACTATTTATTAACTTTTCTACCTGTTGTTGTTATGGTGATACTATTTATCAACCTTTCTACCTGTTGTTATGGTGGTACTATTTATCAACCTTTCTACCTGTTGTTGTTATGGTGATACTATTTATCAACCTTTCTACATGTTGTTGTTATGGTGATACTATTTATCAACCTTTCTACCTGTTGTTATGGTGATACTATTTATCAACCTTTCTACCTGTTGTTATGGTGATACTATTCATCAACCTTTCTACCTGTTGTTATGGTGATACTATTTATCAAACCTTTCTACATGTTGTTGTTATGGTGATACTATTTATCAACCTTTCTACCTGTTGTTATGGTGATACTATTTATCAACCTTTCTACCTGTTGTTATGGTGATACTATTCATCAACCTTTCTACCTGTTGTTATGGTGATACTATTTATCAACCTTTCTACATGTTGTTGTTATGTGATACTATTTATCAACCTTTCTACCTGTTGTTATGGTGATACTATTCATCAACCTTTCTACCTGTTGTTATGGTGATACTATGTATCAACCTTTCTACCTGTTGATATGTTATACTATGTATCAACCTTTCTACCTGTTGTTATGGTGATACTATGTATCAACCTTTCTACCTGTTGTTATGGTGATACTATTATTCAACCTTTCTACCTGTTGTTATGGTGATACTATTTATCAACCTTTCTACCTGTTGTTATGGTGATACTATTTATCAACCTTTCTATCTGTTGTTATGGTGATACTATGTATCAACCTTTCTACCTGTGTGTTATGGTGATACTATTTATCAACCTTTCTACCTGTTGTTATGGTGATACTATTTATCAACCTTTCTACCTGTTGTTATGGTGATACTATTTATCAACCTTTCTACCTGTTGTTATGGTGATACTATTTATCAACCTTTCTACCTGTTGTTATGGTGATACTATTTATCAACCTTTCTACCTGTTGTATGTGATACTATTTATCAACCTTTCTACCTGGTGTTATGGTGATACTATGTATTCAACCTTTCTACCTGTTTTGTTATGGTGATACTATTTATCAACCTTTCTACCTTTGTTGTTATGGTGATACTATTTATCAACCTTTCTACCTGTTGTTGTATGGTGATACTATTTATCAACCTTTCTACCTGTTGTTGTTATGGTGATAGTATTTATCAACCTTTCTACATGTTGTTGTATGGTGATAGTATTTTTCAACCTTTCTACCTGTTGTTGTTATGGTGATAGTATTTATCAACCTTTCTACCTGTTGTTGTTATGGTGATACTATTTATCAACCTTTCTACCTGTTGTTTATAGTCATACTATTTATCAACCTTTCTACCTGTTGTTTTATGGTGATACTATTTATCAACCTTTCTACCTGTTGTTGTTATGGTGATACTATTTATCAACCTTTCTACCTGTTGTTATGGTGGTACTATTTATCAACCTTTCTACCTGTTGTTGTTATGGTGATACTATTTATCAACCTTTCTACATGTTGTTGTTATGGTGATACTATTTATCAACCTTTCTACCTGTGTTATGGTGATACTATTTATCAACCTTTCTACCTGTTGTTATGGTGATACTATTTATCAACCTTTCTACTGTTTTTATGGTGATAATAGTTATCAAACCTTTTCACCTGTTGTGTGTATGGTGATACATTTATCAACCTTTCTACCTGTTGTTGTTATGGTGATAATTTATCAACCTTCTTACCTGTTGTTGTTATGGTGATACTATTTATCAACCTTTCTACCTGTTGTTATAGTCATACTATTTATCAACCTTTCTACCTGTTGTTGTTTATGGGTGATACTATTTATCAACCTTTCTACCTGTTGTTGTTATGGTGATACTATTTATCAACCTTTCTACCTTGTTTATGGTGGTACTATTTATCAACCTTTCTACCTGTTGTTATGTGATACTATTTATCAACCTTTCTACATGTTTTGTTATGGTGATACTATTTATCAACCTTTCTACCTGGTGTTATGTGGATACTATTTATCAACCTTTCTACCTGTTGTTATGGTGATACTATTCATCAACCTTTCTACCTGTTGTTATGTGATACTATTATCAACCTTTCTACATGTTGTTTTTTATGGTGATACTATTTATCAACCTTTCTACCTGTTGTCATGGTGATACTATTCATCAACCTTCTACCTGTTGTTATGGTGATACTATTCATCAACCTTTCTACCTGTTGTTATGGTGATACTATTTATCAACCTTTCTACATGTTGTTGTTTTATGGTGATACTATTATCAACCTTTCTACCTTTGTTATGGTGATACTATTTATCAACCTTTCTCACCTGTTGTTATGGTGATACTATTCATCAACCTTTCTACCTGTTTGTTATGGTGATACTATTTATCAACCTTTCTACATGTTGTTGTTATGGTGATACTATTTATCAACCTTTCTACCTGTTGTTATGGTGATACTATTCATCAACCTTTCTACCTGTTGTTATGGTGATACTATTCATCAACCTTTCTACCTGTTGTTATGGTGATACATATTTATCAACCTTTCACCTGTGTTTGGTGATACTTTATCAACCTTTCTACCTGTTGTTATGGTGATACTATATTAACTTTTCTACCTGTTTTTATTGGTGATACTATTTATCAACCTTTCTACCTGTTGTTATGGTGGGTTACTATTTATCAACTTTCTACCTGTTGTTGTTATGGTGATACTATTTATCAACCTTTCTACAGTTGTTGTTATGGTGATACTATTTATAACCTTTCTACCTGTTGTTATGGTGATACTATTATTTCAACCTTTCTACCTGTTGTTATGGTGATACTATTCATCAACCTTTCTACCTGTTTGTTATTGATACTATTTATCAACCTTTCTACATGTTGTTGTTATGGTGATACTATTTATCAACCTTTCTACCTGTTGTTATGGTGATACTATTTATCAACCTTTCTACCTGTTGTTATGGTGATACTATTCATCAACCTTTCTACCTGTTTTATGGTGATACTATTTATCAACCTTTCTACATGTTGTTGTTATGGTGATACTATTATCAACCTTTCTACCTGTTGGTTATGGTGATACTATTCATCAACCTTCTACCTTTGTTATGGTGTATACTATTCATCAACCTTTCTACCTGTTGTTATGGTGATACTATTTATCAACCTTTCTACCTGTTGTTATGGTGATACTATTTATCAACCTTCTACCTGTTGTTTATGGTGATACTATTTATTAACCTTTCTACCTGTGTTGTTATGGTGATACTATTTATAACCTTTCTACCTTTGTTGTTATGGTGATACTATTTATCAACCTTTCTACCTGTTGTTATGGTGATACATATTATCAACCTTTCTATCTGTTGTTATTGTTATACTATTTATTCAACCTTTCTATCTGTTGTTATTGTTATACTATGTATCAACCTTTCTACCTGTGTTTGTTATGGTGATACTATTTATCAACCTTTCTACCTGTTGTGTGTATTGTTATACTATGTATCAACCTTTCTACCTGTTTTGTTATGGTGATACATTTATCAACCTTTCTACCTGTTGTTTATGTGATACTATTTATCAACCTTCTACCCTTGTTATGGTGATACTATTTATCAACCTTTCTACCCGTTGTTATGGTGATACTTTATCAACCTTTCTACCTGTTGTTATGGTGATACTATTTATCAACCTTTCTATCTGTTGTTATGGTGATACTATTTATCAACCTTTCTATCTGTTGTTATGGTGATACTATTTATCAACCTTTCTACCTGTTGTTATGGTGATACTATTTATCAACCTTTCTACCTGTTGTTATGGTGATACTATTTATCAACCTTTCTATCTGTTGTTATGGTGGATATATTTATCAACCTTTCTACCTTGTTATGGCGATCTATTTATCAACCTTTCTACCCGTTGTTATGGTGATACTATTTATCAACCTTTCTACCTGTTGTTATGGTGTACTATTTATCAACCTTTCTATCTGTTGTTATGGTGATACTATTATCAAAGTGCAGCTGCCTCTACTCTTAAGCCCCTGGTTGCCGTTTATCACAGCACCTTCGTTTTATCACAGAGACAGTTTTATTACTCATCACTGCATTCTTTACCAAAAGGTTGGCTGGACCTCTTTAAAGTCACTTAGCTCACATCACTACGTTCTTTTTCTTTACAAAGCTCTGGTTCATAAGCTTCCGACTTACCTAACTTCACTGATAAGATTTTAAATTATAAGTTACCCGTTCACAGGGTAACTTCCTTCGGTGTCTACAGAGTTAGGTACATATGCCTTTTATCCTTACACCCTATGTTTGGAATAATCTCAAATACATTTTGATTGGATGCTGATTACAACCACTGATCACTGATCGGAACCACCGATTACAACCACGGATCACCATTACAACCACGGATATCACCGATTCAACCACGGATCACAACCACGGATCACCGATTACAACCACGGATCACTGATACAACCACGGATCGCCTGATTACAACTACAGATCACTGATTACAACCATATAACTCAGACTTTAGTGTGTGTGCCTCAGTCCTGAACCTACTTGTTAAACAGGTTTAGTCCGATGCGATAGTGTCTCTTCCTGATGATATCATTACTGAAGGCTGGTGAGTCCCAGCTGTTGCGTGTCTCTTTGTGATAGGTCTGTTTTCTGAGGGTCTGCTCTCTACTGGAGGACTCAGAGCTYCAGTTAATAGTGTCATTACTGTTAGATGTAGAGTTGATACTGTCATTGTCCCCATCTGAGAAGTCCGACTCTGACTTGCTCTGCCGGTTAGCCATCCCGTTGATGGCCAGGTGGGCCTCTAGTGCGCGTGGCCGGTGGCGGGGAGCATCCTCATCCCATGAGGTTCCCTTGGGGTGCAGGCAACGGGGGTGAGACAAGGAGGAGGGGTGAGGAGGGGGAAGTTTGGGGCTGGCTGGCTGACTAATGGGCTGGCGATCGTAGGCGTTCTGTCTCTTCAGAATGGAGCGGTCGGAACGGTCACTGAGCTCCACGGAGCTGTCGCTGGGTGGCTCGATACTCAGCAGCGGGAGGTGGTCGACCCTAAGCCTCTGCTCTTGCTGCTTCAGGGAGGGTGTGCTGCGGCAGGAGGTGTCTGACCCCTGACCTTTATCATCCTTATGGACCAGAGACCAGGAGAGAGAACGCAAACGTAGCTCCGACTCTTTGGAGGAGGGCCGGTCTACCGATGGTAGAGGGGTGTAGGGGCGCTCTAGGGACTGAGACAGGGGGAGAGGAGAGTAGGAATGGTCCAGGGACTGAGACAGAGGAAGAGGGGACGGCTCTTCCTCATCGATGTAGAGAGTCACATCGCTGTATGATGCTGTCATCTCATCCAGTTTGTGGTGTTCCGCGCTGCTGTGTGAGGAGGGTTTGACCTGGTAGGAGAACAGCTCTCTGTCTCGGTCTTTGTCCAGGTCGAGGTGTCCTCTCCCCCCTTGCCTCGTCTCTCCCGCCCCCCCCTCCTCCCTGTGCAGACTCCTACTATTCAGAGCATCGTCTATCGACTCGGCRAGAGACTTGACCTGACGGGAGAACGTGTCCTCCAGCTCCGTTATAYCGTCGGTGAAGTCAGAGTTCTGGGCCACCACAGGTGACTTCATAGTACCTTGGACCACACCCCCCACGTCAGCGCTACATTCTGATTGGACCAGGGCCCCCAGGTGTTTGGTTCCATTGTCGGTGAGGGAGGAGGACTGGTGAACCTTCTCAGGGCCTTCCAAGGAGAACGGCATCCTCATGCTGGACAGGACGATACGTCGGGACATGCGGTTCTCGGACATGGAACTGCGGAGACGTTTAAAGTTCTTGTTCATCTGATACTGGCGGAAGGCTGTCTGGATGGTGCGGGCCGCATGTCGCGTTATGAAACGGCCTCCATACTTACGCTCCAGCATCTCCACCTGGAGGAGAGAGAGAYCAGGAAATCAACCAACCAATCAWTCAACAGCATGAGAAGCTTGGTTATCCCTTTACATGTTCATTTACATTACCAGCCATTTCAAATTATTATGTGACATACACTGAGTATACCAAAAATCCGGAACATCTTCCTATTATTGAGTTGCCCGGTAAAGCACACACCCGGTAACACAGTAACATGGTAACAACATGTAACCACGGTAAAAGCAACAACACAGTAACACAGAACATGGTAAGCAACAAACACAGTAACACAGTAACATGGTAACACAGTAACATGGTAAAGCACAACACAGTAACATGACACAGTAACATGGTAAAGCAACAACACAGTACACAGTAACATGGTAACACAGTAACATGGTAAAGCAACAACACAGTAACACAAGTAACATGGTAAAGCAACAACACAGTAAACACAGTAACATGGTAAACACAGTAACATGGTAAAGCAACAACACAGTAACACAGTAAAATGTTAAAGCAAACAAAACACAGTAACACAGTAAAATGGTAACACCAGTAACATGGAAAGCAACAACACAGTAACAGTGGTAACAACAACACAGTAACACAGTAACATGGTAACCACAGTAACATGGTAAAGCAACAACACAGTAACATGTAAGCAACAAAACAGCACAGTAACATGGTACACAGTAACATGGTAAAGCAACAACACAGTAACACAGTAACATGGTAACACAGTAACATGGTAAAGCACAACAAACACAGTAACAGTAACAATAACATGGTTAAAGCAACAACACAGTAACACAGTAACATGGTAAAGCAACAACACAGTAACAAGTAACATGGTAACACAGTAACATGGTAAAGCAACAACACAGTAACACAGTAACATGGTTAAAGCAACAACACAGTAACACAGTACATGGTAAAGCAACAACACGGTAACACAGTAAAATGTAACGCAACAACACAGTAACATGGTAACGCAACAACACGGTAACATGGTAACACATAAATGGTAACGCAACAACACAGTAACACAATAACATGGTAGCACAGTAACACGGTAACCCAACAACACGGTAACATGGTACCATAGTAGGCATACTAAAGTTACACTTGTATTTGTATTTAATATGGATCCCCACTAGTTCTGCCAAGGCATCAGCTTCTCTTCCTGGGGTTTATTATGATCCCCATTAGTTCCTGCCAAGGCAGCAGCTACTCTTCCTGGGGTTTATTATGGATCCCCATTAGTTCCTGCCGAGGCAGCAGCTACTCTTCCTGGGGTTTATTATGGATCCCCATTAGTTCCTGCCAAGGCAGCAGCTACTCTTCCTGGGGTTTATTATGGATCCCATATTAGTTCCTGCAAGGCACAGCTACTCTTCCTGGGGTTTATTATGGATCCCCATTAGTTCCTGCCAGGCAGCAGCTACTCTTCCTGGGGTTTATTATGGATCCCCATTAGTTCCTGCCAAGGCAGCAGCTACTCTTCCTGGGGTTTATTATGGATCCCCATTAGTTCCTCAAGCAGCAGCTACTCTTCCTGGGGTTTATTATGGATCCCCATTAGTTCCTGCCAAGGCAGCAGCTACTCTCCTGGGGTTTATTATGGATCCCCATTAGTTCCTGCCAAGGCAGCAGCTACTCTTCCTGGGTTTATTATGGACCCCATTAGTTCCTGCCAAGGCAGCAGCTACTCTTCTTGGGTTTATTATGGATCCCCATTAGTTCCTGCCAAGGCAGCAGCTACTCTTCCTGGGGTTATTATGGATCCCATTAGTTCTCCAAGGCAGCAGCTACTCTTCCTGGGGTTTATTATGGATCCCCATTAGTTCCTGCCAAGGCAGCAGCTACTCTTCCTGGGGTTTATTATGGATCCCATTAGTTCCTGCCAAGGCAGCAGCTACTCTTCCTGGGTTTATTATGGATCCCCATTAGTTCCTGCCAAGGCAGCAGCTACCTTCCTGGGATTTATTATGGATCCCCATTAGTTCCTGCCAAGGCAGCAGCTACTCTTCCTGGGGTTTATTATGGATCCCATTAGTTCCGCCAAGGCAGCAGCTACTCTTCCTGGGTTTATTATGGATCCCCATTAGTTCCTTGCCAAGGGCAGCAGCTACTCTTCCTGGGTTTATTATGGATCCCCATTAGTTCCTGTCAAGGCAGCAGCTACTCTTCCTGGGGTTTATTATGGATCCCCATTAGTTCCTGCTCAAGCAGCAGCTACTCTTCCTGGGATTTATTATGGATCCCCTATAGTTCCTGCC
Organism: Salvelinus sp. IW2-2015; assembly: GCF_002910315.2. Classification (NCBI taxonomy): domain Eukaryota; kingdom Metazoa; phylum Chordata; class Actinopteri; order Salmoniformes; family Salmonidae; genus Salvelinus; species Salvelinus sp. IW2-2015. The sequence goes on along the minus strand of NW_019944773.1, from coordinate 72,910 downwards.
AAGGCAGCAGCTACTCTTCCTGGGGTTTATTTATCCCCATTAGTTCCTGCCAAGGCAGCAGCTACTCTTCCTGGGGTTTATTATGGATCCCCATTAGTTCCTGCCAAGGCAGCAGCTACTCTTCCTGGGTTTATATGAGTCCCCATTAGTTTCCTGCCAAGGCAGCAGCTACTCTTCCTGGGGTTTATTATGGATCCCCATTAGTTCCTTCCAAGGCATCAGCTACTCTTCCTGGGTTTATTATGGATCCCCATTTTCCTGCCAAGGCAGAAGCTACTCTTCCTGGGGTTTATTATGGATCCCCATTAGTTCCTGCCAAGGCAGCAGCTACTCTTCCTGGGGTTTATTATGGATCCCCATTAGTTCCTCCAAGCAGCAGCTACTCTTCCTGGGGTTTATTATGGATCCCCATTAGTTCCTGCCAAGGCACAGCTACTCTTCCTGGGTTTATTATGGATCCCCATTAGTTCCTGCCAAGCAGCAGCTACTCTTCCTGGGGTTTATTATGATCCCCATTAGTTCCTGCCCAAGGCAGCAGCCTCTTCCTTGGGGTTTATTATGGATCCCCATTAGTTCCTGCCAAGGCAGCAGCTACTCTTCCTGGGTTTATTATGGATCCCCATTAGTCCTGCCAAGGCT
>NW_019944773.1:65673-67855 GCF_002910315.2 Salvelinus sp. IW2-2015 | reverse complement strand
ACCCCCCCCCCCCCTTTCCACTCAGAACAGTGTGAAATCTCTCTCTTTTTAGGCAGCAGCTACTCTTCCTGGGGTTTATTATGGATCCCCATTAGTTCCTGCCAAGGCAGCAGCCACTCTTCCTGGGGTTTATTATGGATCCCCATTAGTTCCTGCCAAGGCAGCAGCTACTCTTCCTGGGGTCCGGCAGAATTAAGGCATAACAGCCATTGCTGGCTATAATTGCCTATTACTGTCTATTGCCTCTGCAATGGAGACAGCTGGTTAAGCAGCCGGCCATTAGGTTGATGGTAAATTGAGGTCTTTAAACCAGGCTGATGTAGAAGCAGTGTCATCTATAGCTGAGTGGACCGSWCCTCCAGGACTATTGTTCACAGAGRACTTTACTTATTTGGCTTGCTATACKTTTGTGCTGATGCTAATGTCAATCATTAGAACTGTTTATATTTGTACTGATGGCTGTCAGCCCTATGACATMATGTACTAGTTAGTTGTAGTCACTATAACTATCTTTGTAATGCAGGTACATTTTTTGTTGTTTTGTTTGTCTCTTGTTATTTTTAATGCTCCGCTGCTGCAAAACCAATTACCCTCTGGAACAAATCAAGTTGAAACTTGAACTTAAAAGTTATGCTCGTTTAAGTTTTGGACATAGAGTGCTTGTCGAATTGTGAATGAGAGACTGATGTAGTGTGTACAGCCTGTGCAAAAAAACAAAGCAGAGCTCATGCTTTCATGTGACTTTTTTCAAATCATCAGAGAGTCCCATCATGCAGCACTCATTAGAGTCCCATCATGCAGCCTTAGAATGTATTAAAAATCTAAACATATAGCCCAACTAAACTTACATTAATAACTCTAAATTAAGCACATAGGAATACCTATTTCTTTGTTAACCGCTCAACACAGCTGTATGTGGGTACTCCATCAAATCGTTTGGCGAAAATATCCTTTCTATTTTATTCAGCTATGATCAATTGTATTCTTCATACTATAAATAATGCCACGGAATTCTAAGCAAATCTAGTCTGCTAAATGAACTAGTGTAGCTCACAGCCATTTGGCATAGCCAGATCAGTACCTAACATAAGGACAACTCAGAGTATGCTATTCTCTTCTTCTGAAATAGACCACATTTTCTTCATATCATGTTTCTTTAGACCTGTCTAAAATATATCATGGATTTATTGTGATGGTGTAAGCTACATTACATGGATTTATTGTGATGGTGTAGACTATATTACATGGATTTATTGTGATGGTGTAGGTGGACTATATTACATGGATTTATTGTGATGGTGTAGACTATATTATATGGATTTATTGTGATGGTGTAGACTATATTACATGGATTTATTGTGAGTGAAGGTGTAGGGACTAATATTACATGGATTTATGTGATGGTGTAGACTATATTACATGGATTTATTGTGATGGTGTAGACTATATTACAATGGATTTATTGTGATGGTTGTAGACTATATTACATGGATTTTGATTGTGACTGGTGTAGACTATATTACATGGATTTATGTGATGGTGTAGACTAATATACATGGATTTATTGTGATGGTGTAGACTATATTACATGGATTTTATGTATATGGTGTAGGCTTATATTACATGGATTTATTGTGATGGTGTAGACTATATACATGGATTTATTGTGATGGTGTAGGTAGACTATATTACATGGATTTATTGTAATGGTGTAGACTATATTACATGGATTTATTGTGATGGTGTAGACTATATTACATGGATTTATTGTGATGGTGTAGACTATATTACATGGATTTATTGTGATGGTGTAGACTATATTACATGGATTTATTGTGATGGTTAGCTAATTACATGGATTTATTGTGAAGGTGTAGAAGTAATTACATGGATTTTATTGTGATGGTGTAGACTATATTACATGGATTTATTGTGATGGTGTAGGTAGACTATATTACATGGATTTATTGTGATGGTGTAGACTATATTACATGGATTTATTGTGAAGGTGTAGACTATATTACATGGATTTATTGTGATGGTGTAGACTATATTACATGGATTTATTGTGATGGTGTAGACTAATATTACATGGATTTATTGTGAAGGTGTAGACTATATTACATGGATTTATTGTGATGGTGTAGACTATATTACATGTTTTTATTGTGATGGTGTAGAC
>NW_019944773.1:54932-61657 GCF_002910315.2 Salvelinus sp. IW2-2015 | reverse complement strand
ACCACAGTGGAATACCAGTGTTAGTAAGGTACTGTACCACAGTGGAATACCAGTGTTAGTATGGTACTGTACCACAGTGGAATGCCAGTGTTAGTATGGTACTGTACCATAGTGGAATGCCAGTGTTAGTACACTGCTGTACTGTACCACAATTGAATGCCAGTGTTAGTAAGGTGCTGTACTGTACCACAGTGGACTGGCAGTGTTAGTATGGTACTGTACCACAGTGGAATGCCAGTGTTAGTATGGTACTGTACCACAGTGGAATGCCAGTGTTAGTAAGGTAATGTACCACAGTGGAATGCCAGTGTTAGTTAGGTAATGTACCACAGTGGAATGCCAGTGTTAGTAAGGTACTGTACCATAGTGGAATGCCAGTGTTAGTAAGGTACTGTACCATAGTGGAATGGCAGTGTTAGTAAGGTACTGTACCACAGTGGAATGCCAGTGTTAGTAAGGTAATGTACCACAGTGGAATGCCAGTGTTAGTAAGGTAATGTACCACAGTGGAATGCCAGTGTTAGTAAGTTATACCAAGCCTACCTCCCCTAATTCTACTTCTTCCACAACTACAGGAGGGAAGGAGGAGAGAGAGAGCGAGAAACAGGACATTATATGTTCCAATCAGATCACAAGCCTCCCTAAACCATTCGCCACTGCAGGGATAAAAAAAGATAAGAACCACGAGATGTATGAGAGACTATAAATTGTTTAATGTTTTGGCACAAGCCGCCTGCCTTACCTGTACCACACTCTGTACAATTGAAAGAGAACAGAAGAGACCGACTTGACAGAGTTCCACGATTTCTAATATGTGTTATTGTATACACACAGCCTCTCCATAAAAAGCCTATACGTTCACACATGCAGAGAGAAAGAGGTACCGTTTATAGACTCGATTGAGATTACTGTGTAGATCACAAGAGCCGGTCCTAAGAGCAATCCTATCGGAGCGACTAGCTTCCAGGGAGGAAGATGTATGATCGGACCAGTATGATCGCGAAGAATGCACCTATGGTTAGTCGACTCACAAGACCTACGCAATACACTCATGCATACGCATCTGCATTCTGTTAAGAGATAAGATGTGAGAGAGAAGAAGATACTATGTTAGAATCACAAGCCTTCCAGTTATACGGCTTCATCATCTGCAGAGGAGTAGGATGACTCGTGAGCAGCAAGAACAGAGAAACTATGTTAGTTCACTCATCATCGAGCCTCCTCACCTTGCCGACACTGCAGGAGTATTAGAGAGAAGCATGAATTGCGCAAACAAAGAATAATAAATGATTACGTATCTAGCCAAGCGCCTCCCCACCTTACCACAGTTCTGCTCCAGTGTGTTGATGCCATAGAGACGAGGACGAGAGTGATGGTTAGATCACTATAGGCCTCAAGCCTCACCTTCCAACACTCTAGGGAGGATGGTGCAGCTGAGATGATACTGCGATGACGGGACTAAGCTGTTAGATCTTACAAGAGGCCATTCCGTCACCTATCGCGACCACTTGTGGCAAGGGCTTTCCGGAATGTTAGAGCCTGTCAAGATATCTTAGTTTCAAGAGGAAAAGATGTAGCCACTCTGTTAGAAGGATCAAACATTTAGACTCAATCACCTTTACCGACAGCTCAGGAGCGAGCCCCAACCCGAGAGTCGGAGGCGACATTGTTCTCAAGATATGCGAGGCAGTTACGTATCTCACACACACTTCGTGTCCACACTGAGCAGGTGGAGAAGATTGTAGTAGTTCAAGGAGCAGGAGTGAGAGTGAGATGTTAATTTATTTACACTTGTTGAGGATCACTTAATCACACTTCACTTTCACCTTACATTGTCAAAATCGCAGGGAGAAGCAGAGAGAGAGAGAATCTAGTGTATCGATCACAAGCCTCCTTACACTCTATCACGAGCGACTGCAGGAAGAAAAAAGAGAGAGAAGACAATGCTGGTAGAATCTCTACATAGCCCATCCGGTCTCATCTATACCTACTATCTGACAAGGTATGTGATCTGAACAGAAGAATGAAGCGAGAGGGATGATCTGTGTAGAGCTCCCACGAGGACGCTCAACAACATTGACACCATTTTTTTATCCAATTTTTTTCCAAAGCTACTGTGGCAGTCGCCAAACCATAAAACACAATACAACCTATTACTCAATGCACTTTAGCAGGGCACGAAAGATGATGTTATTTGACAAGTAGGTGGAATATGATAAGTATCACATGTTATCCCCATACCCATCCTAACAAACCGCTTCAGCTCCATCATCTTCTAGGAAGACAGAAGAGAAGATGAGCTGATGATAGAAAATACACAAGAGTACCTCACACTAAATCCTTTCCATCATCGGATGACTTCAGTTCAGAGAAGAGAGATTCGAGCAAGCGATGACTATCGTTAAACACGAAAGCAACTCGCTAACCTGCTGCCAGCCCTTTGCGAAGGGACGCAGAGGCAGAAGAGAGAGAGCGAAGAAATATCGTTAGATCCACGAAAGGACCTCACGTGGAGGGAGCCGGACCCCACCTACTTTTGGGCAGGAGAGGAACGATGTGTATTGCAGAGAAGGATGAGAAACGTAGTAGAGTCCACAACGTACCTACTGGACGTGAAAGCTAATCCACGGCAGCGTGCGGGAGAAGGGAGCGCGCAAAACTGTGTCCAAACTTAACAGTAGTGTACGAAGTACTGCTGTTATCACTCATATCTATGGAAAGTTTCGCGTGTGTGCCATATAATCGCTTCCACAGCGTTGCAGGTAAGAAGAGAAAGAGCACTGTATCTGAGTATTTAATGTGATGTGGTATATTTCATCAAGACTTCTCTTCTTTTCTCTCACCGTTCCAGCGAATAGCAGAGGCGAGAGAAGGAGAGAGAGTAGCCAATACCTGTAAACATTCTTGATCATCGCAAGTCTGGGCGCAATCCACAAATGCGGCTTCCACACAATAGCGAACTTTATTCAGGGAGAGAGAGCAGTAGACTGCGGAGGAACTGCGCCCATAGTTCGTACAATTGCCTTGTCACTCACTCATGGTGCGCACAGCTAGCGAGGAGAACTTGACAAGGAGCGAATTCACTGTTATGCCATATCGACAAGCTCATTGACTGTCAGAGACCTTCAATTAAAGGAGTGCTAGCAAAGTGTTAGTACTATTAAAAAATCCTTTCATCAGACAGTAGTTACCATTTGTTGCGAGTAACAGGCACCCTGGCCGGACATTTGTGTTACCCCTATATTTTAAGGAACCAGCTAATGAGATCTTGTTACCTCCACTTCAGGGTTGTTTTCTCGTCACGAATACGAGATGGTTAGGGACACGAAAAATGAAGGATGCCATGTTATCCAGGGGTGTATAGTAATATGGCATTGCAAGATACCCTCATGCTTACATCCACGTGTGCCCATGTTATGTCTAAAGAGGGGCGCTTAGGTAATGTCCGCCAATATCAGGGGGATATCAAAATGTCACACCAGTAGGGGCATAAGTCTTCCACGTGTGTCTATATTGCTACTGTACTACCATACGCGTGCGTGGGAATCTCCTAGTAGTTTTAAAAGTACTCTTACCTGCTTGCTCACAGATAGCAAACTATGTGGTTTGCAATTGCGCCTAGTCGCTTGGTGAGTGAAGGAACTTGCTATCCTGACTAGGCTGAAAGAAATGACAACCTAGTATAGAGTAGTGAGCAGAATACTGTACCGACAGTAGAGAATGACCGGACCGTGCTATAGTCTCAAATTCTAAACCGTACAGCCTACCACAGCTGCGAGCATGAAACAATTACAATATAGTATTAGGACGTACTTTCTTGAGAACCAGCGAGTCGAGATAGACGGCGAGGTCGTTTAGTATAGGAGAGTACTGTAGAATACCAACAGTCGGGTGTGAGATTAGTCAACAAAACTATGTGTGTTATGTTTTCAAATCTATAGGGTGACGCTTTAGCCCATGTTTACCAGGCGATGAGCTGAAAATACCCCAAGATAGTGTAAAGCACACTGGAGCTGATTACTGCAACACAGTGAAATGGAATACCAGGTTGTTACCTAGCTGAGGACTGTATCAGTGATGACGCAGTGTCTTAGAAAGCGTAACGGTCACCAAAGCATGGATTATACAGAGTAGTATGGTACTGGTACCACAGTGGATGCCGTGATTAGGTCATCCGTACAATGAACGTAATGTCATTTCATGTAGTGGATAGTGCAGTGTTATATACACTGGTGTACTGTACCACAAATTGAATCCAGTGTTAGTAAGTCTGTACTGTACCACAGAGTGGACTGCAGTGGTTAGTTGATGTACTGTACACAAGTGGAATGGCCAGGGTGTTTAGTATGGTACTGTTACCACAGTTGGAATGCCAGTGTAGTCTGAAGGTAATTGTATGACGCACAATGGGAATGCCGGAGTATTTGTTATGTTAGGTTTAAGTTGACCACAATGGAATGCCAGTGTTGTAACGGTACTGTACCATAGTGGAATGCCAGTGTTCAGTAAGTACTGTACCATAGTGGGAATGCAGTGTTAGTAAGTACTTGTACCACAGTGGAAATGCCAGTGGTTAGTAAGGATATTCGTTGGTTATACCATAGTGGAAGCCAGTGGTTAGTAAGGTACTGTACCATAGTGGAAGCCAGTGTTAGTAAAGGTAATGTACCACAGTGGAATGCCAGTGTTAGTAAGGTTACTGTACCACAGCGTGGAATTGCCATGTGTTAGTAATGCAGAGTACTTGTACCACAGTGAATGCCAGTGTTGTAAGGTACTGCTACCATAGTGGACATGCCAGTGTTAGTAAGGTACTGTACCATAGTGGAATGGCAGTGTTAGTATGTACTGTACCATAGTGGATGCAGTGTTAGAACTGGTACTGTACCATAGTGGAATTGCCAGTGTTCAGTAGGTACTGTACCATAGTGGGAATACCAGGCTAGTAAGTACTGTACTGTACCATAGTGGAATGGCAGTGTTAGTATGGGTACGTGTACCATAGTGGAAAAGCCAGTGTTAGGTATGTACTGTACCATAGTGGAATACCAGTGTTAGTAAGGTACTGTACCATAGTGGCATTGCAGTGTTAGTAGGTACTGTACCATAGTGGTCCTGATGATGCAGTGTTAGTAAGTACTGTACCACAGTGGAATGCCAGTGTTAAGTAAGTACTTTAACCACAGCTGGCATTGACCGAGTGTTAGTAACGTACTGTACCCACAGTGGAATGACCAGCTGTTATAAGAGACGTACCACAGTGGAATACCGTGAGTAGGCTGTACCCAGGATATCCAGTGAAACGGTACTTGTACCACAGTGGTAATACCAGTGTTAGTAAAGAACTGACCACAGTGGAATGCCACTTTAGTAACGGTACTTACTGTACCACAGTGGAATACCAGTTTACTAAGGTTACTGTACTGTACACACAGTGGAATGCCAGTGTTAGTAAGTCACTTGACTGTACCACCAGTGGAATGCCAGTGTTAGTAAGTACTGTACTGTACCACAGGAATTAGCCAGTGTTAGTAACGGTCGTACTGTACCACAGTGGAATGCCAGTGTTAGTAAGTACTTACCACAGTTGGAATAACCATTTAGTAAGGTACTGTAACGGTACCGTTAATCCAGTGAATTACTAGGTATGTACTTGTACCACAGTGGAATGCCAGTGTTAGTAAGGTACTGTACCATCAGTGGAATACCAATGTTAGTAAGGTACTGTACCACAGCTGGGAATACCAGTGTTAGTAAGGTACTGCTACCACAGTGGAATGCCCAGTGTTAGTAAGGGTACTTACCATAGTGGAATGCCAGTGTTAGTAAGGTACTGTACTTGTACCACAGTGGAATAACCAGTGTTAGTAAGGTGACTGTACCATAGTGGAACGTGCCCAGTGTTAGTAAGGTACTGTACCATGTGGAATGCCAGTGTTAGTAAGGTAATGTACCACAGTGGAATGCCAGTTTAGTAAGGTACTGTACCCATAGTGGAATGGCAGTGTTAGTAAGGTACTGTACCATAGTGGAATGCCAGTGTTAGTAAGGAACTGTACCACAGTGGAATACCAGTGTTAGTAGGTACTGTACCACAGTTTGAATGCCAGTGTTAGTTAAAGAACTTGTACCATAGTGGCAATCCCACGTGTTAGACTAATCGGTACTGTAGCTGTACAAAGTGAATGAAAAAGAGTAAGTAAGGTACTGTACTGTACCACCAGTGGATAACAGTGTTAGTAAGGTACTGTACTGTTACCAAAGTGGAAGAAAATAGTTAAGGTACTGTACTGATACCACAGTGGAATTGACCAGGTCTTCAGTATGGTACTGTTACAAAGTGGAATGAAAAAGTATAAGAGGTACCATGTTGACTGCTAACCACATGGACTGGCAGCCGTAGTAAAGAACTGTACCAACAGTGGAATACAGTTATGGTCTTACAGTCACGTGGATCCAGGTTATTTTGTACTGCACCGCTGGATCACATTGTAGTACTTGCTTACCACAGGGGATACTCAGTGTTATTATTGTACTCGACCACCAGTGGGATACCCAGTGTAGTAAGGTAACTGTACTGTACCACAGTGGGGATACCAGTGTTATTATTGTACTCACCACAGTGGGATACCAGTAGTTAGGTATGTTATTACAGTGGAATACCATCGGTTTTGTACCTGTACCACAGTGGATACCATGTTATTATTGTACTTTGCACCACATGG
>NW_019944773.1:43909-54907 GCF_002910315.2 Salvelinus sp. IW2-2015 | reverse complement strand
GGTCTACTGTACCAAGCTGGTAATTGCCAGTGTTAGTAAGGTACTGTACCATAGTGGAATGGCAGTGTTAGTATGGTACTGTACCATAGTGGAATGGCAGTTTAGTATGGTACTGGTACCATAGTGGAATGGCCAGTGTTAGTATGGGTACTGTACCATAGTGGGAATACCAGTGCTAGTAAGTTACTTACTGTACCATAGTGGAATGGCGAGTGCTTAGGTATGTACTGTACCATAGTGTAGAATGGCACAGTGTAGATGGTACGGGGTACCATAGTGGATACCAGTCGTTAAGTAAGGTACAGGCTACCAAGTGGAATGCCCAGTGTTAGTATGGTACTGTACCATTAGTGAATGGCAGTGTTAGTAAGTACTTGCTACCATAGTGGCTGACATTGCGAGTGTTAGTAAGGTACTGTACCACAGTGGAATGCCAGTTGTTAGGTAATTGGTACTGTACCACAGTGGAATGCCAGTGTAGTAAGGTACTGTACCACAGTTGGAATACCCAGTGAGTAGTAACGTACTGCTACCAGCAGTGGAATACCAGTGTTAGTAAAGAACTGTACCACAGTGGAATAGCCACTGTTTAGTAAGGTACTGTACTGTACCAACAGTGGAATACCAGTGTTTACTAAGGTACTGTACTGTACCACAGTGGGAATGCCAGTGTTAGTAAGGTACTGTAACTGTACCAACCAGTGGAATTGCACAGTGTTAGTAAGTATCTGTACTGTACCACAGTAGGAATTAGCCAGTGTTAGTAAGGTTTCGGGTACATGTTCCACAGTTGGAATGCCAGTGTTAGTAAGTACTTACCACAGTGGAATACCAGTGTTAGTAATGTCACTGTAACGTACACCGTGGTAATTCCAGTGTTATTACTAGGTTAGTACTTGTACCACAGTGGAATGCCAGTGCTTAGTAAGGTACTGTACCACAGTGGGGAATACCAGTGTTAGTAAGGTACTGTACCACAGTGGTAATACCAGTGTTAGTAAAGGTACTGTACCCCAAGTGGAATGCCAGTGTTAGTAAGGGTTACTGTTACCATAGTGGAATGCCAGTGTTTAGTAAGGTACTGCTACTGTACCACAGTGGAATACCAGTTGTTATAAGCGTGACTGTACCATAGTGGAACTGCCCAGTGTTAGTAAGGTACTGTACTAGTGGGAATGCCCAGTGTTAGTAAGGTAATGTACACAGTTGAATGCCAGGTAGTAAGGTACTGTACCATAGTGGAATGGCAGTGTTAGTAAGGTACTGTACCATAGTGGAATGCCAGTGTTAGTAAGGAACTGTACCACAGTGGAATACCAGTGTTAGTAGGCGTACTGTACCACAGTGTTGAATGCCAGTGTTAGTTAAAGAACTTGTACCATAGTGAATCCTCACGTGTTAGTAATCGGTACTGTACTTACCAAAGTGAATGAAAAAGTCAGTAAGGTACCATGTACTGTACCACAGTGGATATACCAGTGTTAGTAAGGTACTGTACTGTTACCAAAGTGGAATGAAAAGTAGTAAGGTACTGTACTGTACCACAGTTGGAATACCAGGTGTTAGTATGGTACTGTACCAAAGTGGAATAAAAAGTAAGTAAAGGTACATGTTACTGTAACCACAGTGGACTGGCAGCGTTAGTAAAGAACTGTACCAACATGGAATACCAGTGTTAGTATGGTACTGTACTTGTTACCACAGTGGGATACCAGTGTTATTATTGTACTGCACCACCAGTGGGATCCAGTGTAGTAAGGTACTGTACTGTACCACAGTGGGATACCAGTGTTATTATTGTACTGACACAGTGGGATACCAGTGTTAGTAAGGTACTGTACTGTACCACAGTGGGGATACCAGTGTTATTATTGTACTGCACCACAGTGGGATACCAGTGTTAGTAGGTACTGTTACTGTTACCACAGTGGATACCATCGGTTAGTATGGTACTGTACCACAGTGGAATGCCAGTGTTAGTATGGTACTGTAACATTCCCCAGAGAGTACTATTTACCCATCTCTTATATATAATACACTATTTGCCCATTTTACCCAGTACAATTCTGCTTCCTCCATCACGCCCAAACTGCATCCTGACCTCTCCTGGAGTACCTGCTCTTCTAGTTGTCCTGCTTGTCTCTGCGGTGAACTATCTTCACTGTTTCTTGAAGACGAAGATGTTCCTCACCTGCTGCACTTCCACCTGTCTTTGTTCATCACTGAACAACCCCATTCCCGCACAGCTACAGCCCTTTAACCCCATCTCCACATGTATCATCCCCTACACTTTACACAACCGCCGCCACATGCCCAAACCTTTGACAGTTCTTCACTGAGTGGACAAAATATTAAGAACTCGCTCTTTCCATGACACATACTGACCAGGTTAAAAGCTTATGATCCCTTACTGATGTCACTGTTAAACTCCACTTCAATCAGGTGGAGATGAAGGGGAGGAGACGGCGTTAAAGCAGGATTTTAAGGATGAGACATGGATTGTGTATGTGTGCCATTCAGAGGGTGAATGGACAAGACAACAATTTAAGTACCTTTGAACGGGTATGGTAGTAGGTGCCAGACAGACTGTAGACAGACAGACAGACAGACAGACTGTCCTACAGACAGCAGACAGACAGACAGACAGACAGACAGACAGACAGACAGACAGACAGACAGACAGACAGACAGACAGACAAAGACAGACAGACACACACACACATACAAGACAAGAACAGACATACAGACAAGACAGACACGACAGTCCTGTAGCAGACAGGACAGACACATCCTTGTAGAACAGACAGACAGACAGGACAGACAGTCCTGTAGACAGACAGACAGACAGGTCCTGTAGACCAGACAGACAGACAGTCCTGTAGACAGACAGACAGACAGACAGTCCTGTAGACAGACAGTAGACAGACAGCTCGACAGACACAGGACAGACATCCTGTAGACAGACAGACAGACAGACAGACACAGACAGACAGACAGACAGGACAGACAGACAGACACGACAGACAGACAGACAGACAGACAGACAGACAGACAGACAGAAAGGAGACTGTCGTAGAGACAGACAGAGACAGAAAGACTGTCCTGTAAGAGACAGACAGAGACAGGAAAGACTGTCTCTGTAGAGACAGACAGAGACAGAAAGACTGTCCTGTAGAGACAGACAGAGACAGAAAAGACGTTCCTGTAGAGACAGACAGAACAGAAAGACTGTCGAGACCAGACAGACAGAAAGACGTCCTGAGAGACAGACAGACAGAGACAGACAGCAGACAGAGTCCCGTAGACAGACGGACAGACAGTCCCGTAGACAGACGGAGCAGACAGTCCCGTAGACATACGGACAGACACGTCCCGCTAGAACATACGGGACAGACAGTCCCGCTAGACATCGCGGACAGACAGTCTAGACATGCGCGACAGACAGTCCCGTAGACATGGCGGACAGACAGTCCCGTAGACATTGCGGACCAGACAGTCCCGGTTAGACATGCGGACAGACAGTCCCGTAGACATGCGGACAGACAGTCCCGTAGACATACGGACAGACAGTCCCGTAGACATACGGCAACAGTCCGTAGACATACGGAACAGACAGTCCCGTAGACATGACGGACAGACAGTCCCGTAGACATAGGACAGACAGTCCATAGACACAGACAAGTCCCGTAGGACACAGGCAGGTCCCGTAGACACAGACAGACAGTCCTGTAGAAAGACAGACATACATACAGACAGGCCTGTAGACAGACATTACAGACAGGTCCCGTAGGACACACAGCCAGAGAGACAGAAAACCAGTCTGTTAGAAATACGGACAGACAGTCCTGTAGACAGGACGGACAGACTGTCCTGTAGACAGACGGACAGACTGTCCTGTAGACAGACAGCGTGTCGTGTGTGCTGAGTCCATGTGCTTGTGTGGTGTGTGTTGGTTGTGATTGTCTCAAAGGACGGGAGTTGCTGCAATTCAATAAGGGGTCATAGCTTTCACCTGGATTTCACCTGGTCAGTTCTATGTCATGAATGTCCTAATTTGTTTTGTGCACCTCAGTGTATCTAAGGACTAACTGTAGCAGCAGACGACAGTACAGACATCCACACTAGCACTGAAAACACCTTTGACCGAAAGAGAGAGCACAATGTGGAACTCACTCTTGTCAATAGGTGCGCTGTTTTCACTTGTGGAAAAAATCGGCCAAATTTAAACGGCCTCGTACTTTCTGTTCTAGATCACAATATGCCATAGTATTATTAATATTGGATAGAAAACACTCTCAAGTTTCTAAAACTGTTTGGAATTTATATCTGTGTGAGTAAAAACAGAAACCATTTGGCAGCAAACTTCCCATACATGGAAGTGAAATTCTGAAAAGAGAGGGCTCTGTGTCAGGGCCTGCCTATTTCAACTCTGGCTTTTATTTATCGATATGTATGCACTTCATACGCCTTCCACTAGATGTCACAGGACTAGTTAGAAGGTTTTGAATGGGGTTCTAGCTTGATGTGGAGGCGAATGAGAGCTTTTGGCAGTGAACAGGTCCGCATGTGTCTGTTTGTTCAGTTTCAACGGCGCACAGCGGGAACTCCACATTGTCTCTTCTGAAAAGCGTTTGGAATCCACAACGAATTGCTCCGCGCCTCTGCATTTTATTGGATTCATATGAGCAGAAGAACATTCATTAACGTAGGATTTTCCACCGAGCTTACCCAGTTATATCTCCAAAGTTTTTGGGGAATTTTGAATTTTTTTCCGTTTTCCCAGCGCCCCAAGAGTTGATGGTCATGTTTAACGCCACAATGTAGCCCATAAGCTGTTTAATCGACACGTAAGAAACGGACCCATTCTAAAACCAAAAACCGATATTATTTCTCGAAATAGGTACCATCTTTGCACAACCATTCCTGACATGCGAACGATACCTGCTGGCAAAATGTAAGACGTCTCTATATTTATGATGCATTATTTTTCGTATTTTTTGTGCTAACTATGTTGCAACGCGTCGGAAGGCTCTATGCGAGCTCTGCTGTCTCACACATTAATGGCCTGACTGTAGTGATGTTGGTGTAAGTTATTTTAAAAAACATCTAACACACCGCGGTTGCATATAAGAACCAGTGTATCTCAATTTGCTTGTACAAACATGGTATTTTTAGTAAGTTTTGGATACGTTTTCTGGTTAGATTAGGTGACTGTCCAAATATCCTCCGGACAGTTTGGTGAATTGTTGCCGTACGTATCACAATGTATATACCACGACTTTGCAGCTCTAATATGCACATTATCGAACAAAACATAAATGTATTGTTATAACATTGATGTTATAAGACTTGTCATCTGATGAAGTTCGATGTCCAAAGGTTAGTGATTACATTTTATCTTTTTGCTGCGGTTTTTGTGAAAGCTATGGTTGGCGGTTGGAAATAAATGGTTTGTGTGTTTGGCTATTGTGGTAAGCTTAATATAATTCCTATAGGTGTAGGGTTTTCGCCTGTAAACACTGTTAAAAAATTGCTAAATATTGCTGGATGCACAGGTTGTTTATCTTTTTCATTTGCTGATAACCATGTATTTTTCATAATGTTTCTATTGATGGTATTTTTGGATGTCACGTTGCTCTCTGTAATTTTATTCTTGGCTGTTTGGTTTGCTATTTGTTGATTGGTGGATCAATGTAAAACTTACGATTTATACCTCAAAAATGCAAATTTTCTAACAGAAAGGCTATTGTAAAATTTGATGTATAAGGACTGTCATGCGGGGATTGAAGTTTTCAGAGTAGTGCATTAATTTTATCTTCTATTTTCTGGGGTTTTGTGAAAGCTACCTATGCCGGTGGGAAACTGGTCGAAACATGGCGTTGTGTGTTTGGCTATTGGGGGTTAGCTACAATATAAATCCATATTGGTGTTTTCGCTGGTAAAAGATTAAAAAAATCGGAAATGATTGCTTGGATTCACAAGATGTTTATCTTTCATTTGTGCTGTATTGGACTGGTTGTGATTTCATGAAATTATATTATATGATATCCCTGTCCCGTTAGGCTAGGCCTATGCTAAGTTCAGCTTTTTTGATGAGGATGCTTCCCCGATCCCTGAAAGGTTAACAGAATGTGACTGGGCAGAACGGGCTTGTTGTATGTGGAGGATTGAGGGCCTGCAGTAGATATCTCAGACTGGGCGGAATGAGGCTAAGAGGGTTTCTATAAATAAGCATCAACCAGTGGGTCTTGCGACGGAATATACAGAGATGGACCAGCTTTTACAGAGGAGTATAGAGTGCAGTTGATGTGTCCTATAATGAGCATTGATGGCCAAATCTGATGCATGCCGGAATGGTAAGACATCGAGCTGCTCTGAGAGCACCCTTACCTTGCCGATCTACTAATCACGTCTTGCTGTAATCTAGCACATGGTAGGATTGGTCATCGAATCAGCGTTAGTTCTGGCAGCTGTGGGTGAAAAGAAGGAGCGATTACATAGAGGAAACCAAGTCTTAGATTTAACTTAAGCCTGCAGCTTGGATTTGTGCTGAGAGACAGGACAGTGTACTTATCGTAGTTTATACTCCCAAGTACTGTATTAGGTGACTACCTCAATCTATAACCCTCAGAGTAGTTGATCACACTTGGGGAGAAGGGCTTCCTTCTTACCAAACCACATGACCTTTGTTTTGGAACGGTATTCAGAACAAGCGTTAAGGGTCAAGAAAGCATGTTTGGACCGGTAAGAATCTTTGTTTTAGAGCATTTAACCAAACTCCGGGGAGGGGCAGGTGGATGAGACTGTATCATCTGCATATAAATGGCATGAGAGAGCTTCCTACTGCCTGCAGCTATGTTGTTGATGTAAATGAGAAGAGCGTGGGCCTAGGATAGATCCTTGGGGTACAGGCAGTGCTGAGACAGCAGATTTTGACTTTATTACACTGCACTCTTGAGAAAGGCATTAGAAAACCAGGCCAAAAACCCTCAGAAGACACAATACTCCCTTACCGGCCCACAGAATGGGAAATGGTCGACCGTATCAACAAGCTTTGGCCAAGTCAATAAAAAGCAGCACAATATTCTTAGGAAACAATGGCATGGTTGACATCATTTTGATGACCTTTAAGGTTGCACTGACACATCCATAACCTGAGCGAAACCGATTGCACACCTGAGAGATACTATAGACATCAGAAAGCAGTCAGTGATTTTGACAAGTTTTTGATTAAAACAGGGCAAAATAGGAAATAGGCCTATAACAGGTTCGGCTCAGCTTGATCTCCCCCTTTAAATAAATATTACAGTGGCATGGCCTTTCATAGCAATGAACCTCCCCAGAAAGGAGAGGGACAGTTTGAAAAGATCTCGGCCGAATACCAGTGTTAGTAAGGTACTGTACTGTACCACAGTGGAATACCAGTGTTAGTATGGTACTGTACCACAGTGGAATGCCAGTGTTAGTATGGTACTGTAACATTCCCCAGAGAGTACTATTTACCCATCTCTATATATAATACACTATTTGCCCATTTTACCCAGTACAATTCTGCTTCCTCCATCACGCCCAAACTGCATCCTGACCTCTCCTGGAGTACCTGCTCTTCTAGTTGTCCTGCTTGTCTCTGCGTGAACTATCTTCACTGTTTCTGAAGACGAGATGTTTCCTCACCTGCTGCACTTCCACCTGTCTTGTCATCACTGAACAACCCCCATTCACCGCACAGCTACAGCCCTTTAACCCCATCTCCACATGTTATCCCCTACACTTTACACACCGCCGCCACATGCCCAAACCTTTGACAGTTCTTCACTGAGTGGACAAAATATTAAGAACTCCTGCTCTTTCCATGACACATACTGACCAGGTAAAAGCTATGATCCCTTACTGATGTCACTTGTTAAATCCACTTCAATCAGTGGAGATGAAGGGGAGGAGACGGGTTAAAGAAGGATTTTTAAGGATTGAGACATGGATTGTGTATGTGTGCCATTCAGAGGGTGAATGGACAAGACAACATATTTAAGTACCTTTGAACGGGGTATGGTAGTAGGTGCCAGACAGACCTGTAGACAGACAGACAGACAGACAGACTGTCCTACAGACAGACAGACAGACAGACAGACAGACAGACAGACAGACAGACAGACATTACAGACCAGACAGACAGACAACAGACAGACAGACAGACAGCACACACACATACACAGACAAGACAGACATACAGACAAGACAGACACGACAGTCCTGTGAGCAGACAGGACAGACACATCCTGAGAACAGACAGACAGACAGACAGACAGTCCTGTAGACAGACAGACAGACAGGTCCTGTAGGACAGACAGACAGTCCTGTAGACAGACAGACAGACAGACAGTCCTGTAACAGACAGACGACAGACAGCCCGACAGACACAGGACAGAATCCTGTAGACAGACAGACAGACAGACAGACCACAGACAGACAGACAGAAGACAGACAGACAGACAGACAGACAGACAGACAGACAGACAGACAGACAGACAGACAGAAAGAGACTGTCCTGTAGAGACAGACAGAGACAGAAAGACTGTCCTGTAAGAGACAGACAGAGACAGGAAAGACTGTCCTGTAGAGACAGACAGAGACAGAAAGACTGTCCTGTAGAGACAGACAGAGACAGAAAGACTGTTCCTGTAGAGACGACAGAGACAGAAGACCAGATCAACACAGAAGACGTCCTGTAGAGACAGACAGACAGAGACAGACAGGCAGACAGAGTCCCGTAGACAGACGGACAGACAGTCCCGTAGACAGACGGAGGCAGACAGTTCCCGTAGACATACGGGACAGACACGTCCCGCTAGAACATACGGGACAGACAGTCCCGCTAGACATCACGCGGACAGACAGTCCGTAGACATTGCGGACAGACAGTCCCGTAGACAGGCGGACAGACAGTCCCGTAGACATTGCGGACAGACAGTCCCGTTAGACATGCGGACAGACAGTCCCGTAGACATACGGACAGACAGTCCCGTCGTAGACATTACGGACAGACAGTCCCGTAGACATACGGACAGACAGTCCCATAGACACAGACAGTCCCGTAGACACAGGCAGTCCCGTAGACACAGACAGACAGTCCTGTAGAAAGACAGACATACATACAGACAGGCCTGTAGACAGACATACAGACAGTCCCGTAGACACACAGCCAGAGAGACAGAAAACCAGTCCTGTAGAAATACGGACAGACAGTCCTGTAGACAGACGGACAGACTGTCCTGTAGACAGACGGACAGACTGTCCTGTAGACAGACAGCGTGTGTGTGTGCTGAGTCCATGTGCTTGTGTGGTGTGTGTTGTGTGTGATTGTCTCAAAGGACGGGAGTTGCTGCAATCAATAAGGGGTCATAGCTTTCACCTGGATTCACCTGGTCAGTCTATGTCATGTTCCTAATGTTTTGTGCACTCAGTGTATCTAAAGACGTACTGTAGCAGCAAACGACAGTACAGACATCCACACTACCTAAAACACCTTGAGAAAGAGAGAGCACAATGGTGAATCACTCTTGTCAATAGGGGTGCGCTGTTTTCACTTTGGAAAAAATCGTGCCCAAATTAAACGGCCTCGTACTCTGTTCTAGATCATACAATATGCATAGTATTATTAATATTGGATAGAAAACACTCTCAAGTTTCTAAAACTGTTTGAATTATATCTGTGAGTAAAACAGAACTCATTTGGCAGCAAACTTCCATACAGGAAGTGAAAATTCTGAAAATGAGGCTCTGTGTCAGGGCCTGCCTATTCAACTGGCTTTTATTTATCGATATGTATGCACTTCATACGCCTTCCACTAGATGTCAACAGGCAGTAGAAGGTTGAATGGGGTGTCTAGCTTGATGTGAGGCCGAATGAGAGCTTTTGGAGTGACAGGTCCGCTCTTTTGTCAGTTTTCAACGGCGCACAGGGGAACTCCACATTGTCTTCTGAAAAGCGTTCGGAATACACAACGAATTGCTCCGGCTCTGATTTTATTGGATTCATATGAGAAGAACATCATAAAGTAGGATTTTCAACCGAGTTTGACCAGTTTATTCAAAGTTTTTGGGGAATTTTGGAATTTTTCGTTCCAGGCGCCAAGAGTTGATGGTCATGTTCGCGCCACAATGCTAGCCAAAGTTGCTAATTCGACAGAAGAAATGGACATTCTAAAACCAAACAACGATTTATTCTGGAAATAGGACTCCTTGCACAACATTCTGATGGAAGATCAGGAAAAGTAAGAGAATATTTATGATGTTATTTCGTATTTTTGTGTAATATGTTGGCTCCAACACGGCGGAGAATAGGTGAGCGCTGTCTCACAATAATGCATGCTGTATGTTGTAGTAAAGTTATTTTAAAAAATCTAACACAGCGGTTGCATTAAGAACCAGTGTATCTTTCATTTGCTGTACAACATGTATTTTTTAGTAAAGTTTATGATGAGTTCTTTGGTTAGATTAGGTGACTGTCCAAAATATCCCCGGACATTTTGGTGAATTGTTGCTACGTATTCACAATGTATAACCACGATTTGCAGCTCTAAATATGCACATCTAATTTTCTGGGTTTTGTGAAAGCTACTATGCGGTGGAAACATGGTGAAAACATGGCGTTGTGTGTTTGGCTATTGTGGTTAGCTAATATAAATACATATTGTGTTTTCGCTGTAAAAGATTTAAAAAATCGGAAATGATGGCTGGATTCACAAGATGTTATCTTTCATTTGCTGTATTGGACTTGTGATTTCATGAAATTATATTATATGATATCCCTGTCCCGTTAGGCTAGGCTTATGCTAGTCAGCTTTTTTGATGAGGATGCTCCCGGATCCCTGAAAGGTTAACAGAATGTGACTGGCAGAACGGGTGTTGTATGTGGAGGATGAGGGCTGCAGTAGATATCTCAGATGGGGGGAGTGAGGCCTAAGAGGGTTTTATAAATAAGCATCAACCAGTGGGTCT
>NW_019944773.1:41697-43218 GCF_002910315.2 Salvelinus sp. IW2-2015 | reverse complement strand
TGCGACGGATATACAGAGATGACCAGTTTACAGAGGAGTATAGAGTGCAGTGATGTGTCCTATAATGAGCATTGATGGCAAATCTGATGGCCGAATGGTAAAGAACATCGAGCTGCTCGAGAGCACCCTTACCTGCCGATCTATAAATCACGTCTCTGTAATCTAGCATGGGTAGGATGGTCATCTGAATCAGGGTTAGTTTGGCAGCTGGGGTGAAAAGAGGAGCGATTACAATAGAGGAAACCAAGTCTAGATTTAACTTAAGCCTGCAGCTTGGATTTGTGCTGAGAGAAGGACAGTGTACTATCTAGTCATACTCCCAAGTACTTGTATTAGGTGACTACCTCAATCTATAAACCCTCAGAGGTAGTGATCACACCTGTGGGGAGAGGGGCATTCTTCTTACCAAACCACATGACCTTTGTTTTGGAGGTATTCAGAACAAGGTTAAGGGTAGAGAAAGCATGTTGGACACTAAGAAATCTTTGTTGTAGAGCATTTAACCCAAACTCCGGGGAGGGGCAGGCTGAGCATGAGACTGTATCATCTGCATATAAATGGATGAGAGAGCTTCCTACTGCCTGAGCTATGTTGTTGATGTAAATTGAGAAGAGCGTGGGGCCTAGGATAGATCCTTGGGGTACAGGCAGTGGCTGAGACAGCAGATTTTCTGACTTTATACACTGCACTCTTTGAGAAAGGCAGTTAGAAAACCAGGCCAAAGAACCCTCAGAGACACCAATACTCCTTAGCCGGCCCACAAGAATGGAATGGTCGACCGTATCAACAGCTTTGGCCAAGTCAATAAAAACAGCAGCACAATATTGCTTAGAAACAATGGCAATGGTGACATCATTGATGACCTTTAAGGTTGCACTGACACATCCATAACCTGAGCGGAAACCAGATTGCACACCTGAGAGAATACTATAGACATCAAGAAAGCCAGTCAGTTGATTATTGACAAGTTTTTGATAAACAGGGCAAAATAGAAATAGGCCTATAACAGTTAGGATCAGCTTGATCTCCCCCTTTAAATAAAATATTAACAGTGGCTGCCTTCATAGCAATGGGAACCTCCCCAGAAAGGAGAGACAGGTTGAAAAGGTCTGAGAAAAAGGTTGGAGAGAGATAGGCTTGGTGCAGCAACCTCAAAGAAGTGTCTAAACCCTTTGACCCACGTTTTTTTGGGGGTTCAAGTTCCAGAGAGATTGGGCAGCTGTGAGGAGAGAAGGGTTTAATCTCCAGGTCTTTAATTGTTTTCCGAGAACTTCTTGGTGTTAGACCACAACTGGAGAGAACTGCTCCTTAAAGTAACTTCCGGATAGCCTGAGTGCACTTATTTCTCTATTGCCTAACGATAGCCAGTCAGCATGAGTATGCATGTGCCGAGACTTTCGCCAAATGCAATTCTGGGATGGAGTACTCGTGCGAAGATCGGATGGTTGAACTGAGGGCTGAACCAGTTTTTTAGATTCCAATTTTCTTATGGGGGCGAAACAATAAACTGAAAATAGAAAA
>NW_019944773.1:31883-36881 GCF_002910315.2 Salvelinus sp. IW2-2015 | reverse complement strand
AAGGTCCAAGCGTCTTCGACAGATCAAGCTGATTCTATACCATTTTACAGAGGCCAGATCATGAAGGAAGGCTTGCTCATTCAAGTTTTTTTAGCAAGCGTCTATGACAAATCAGGACAGGTCATTTCACTGAGCAGCCATTACGAACACAGGCTGTAAAACAGTGATCACTAAGGTCATCACAGAAAACACCAGACTGATACCGATCAGGATTATTTGTGAGGATAACATCAAGAAGAGTAGCCTTTTCTGGGTGTTTGGAGTCATACCTTGTGGGATTTGTAATAATCTGGGAAAGATTTAGGGAGTCCCATTGCTTTAGGACTTGGTCAGGTGGTTTAAGCATGTCCCAGTTTAGGTCACCTAGTAGGATAAATTCAGACTTGGTGTAAGGGGCCAGGAGAGAGCTTAGGGCAGGTAGGGTACAGGCCGGTGCTGATGGAGGACGATAGCACCCAGCACCCAGCAACAGTCAACAAAGAGCTATATGAAAGTTTAATACTTAAAACCAGCAAATCAAAATGTTTAGGGACAGACTAGGTGGAGACAACCGAGCACTGAAGGTGATCCTTGGTAAAGATTGCCACTCCCACAACTTTGGAAGATCTGTCTTGCCGAAAAAGGGTATAACCAGAAAGGTTAACATCAGTATTCAAAACACTCTTCCTTAAGCACGTCTCAGTAATGACCAACACATCTGGATTGGATCTGTGAACCCACACTTTCAATTGATCCATTTTAGGTAATAAGCTTCTAGCATTAACGTGTAGAAAGGCTTTTACAGCCTCGAAAATTCTTGAGTATGACGGTACAAGCTTGGCACACCTGTATTTGAGGAGTTTCTCCCATTCTTCTCTGCAAATCCTCTCAATATCTGTCAGGTTAGAGAGGGAGCGTTGCTGCACAGCTATTGTCAGGTCTCTCCAGAGATGTTCGATCAGGTTCAAGTCCGGGCTCTGTCTGGGCCACTCAAGGATATTCAGWGACTTGTCCACGAAGCCACTCCTGCGTTGTCTTGGCTGTGTATTTAGGGRTGTTGTCCTGTTGGAAGGTGAACCTTCACCCCAGTCTGAGGTCCTCAGCACTCTGGAGCAGGTTTTCATCAAGGATCTCTCTGTACTTGGCTCCGTTCATCTTTGCCTCGATCCTGACTAGTCTCCCAGTCCCTGCCGCTGAAAAACACCCCTACAGCATAATGCTGCCACCACCATGCTTCACCATAGGGATGGTGCCAGGTTTCCTCCAGACGTGACTCTTTGCATTCATGCCAAAGAGTTCAATCTTGGTTGCATCAGCCCATAGAATGTTGTTTCTCATGGTCTGAGAGTCTTTAGGTGCCTTTTCGCAAACTCCAAGCGGCAAGCGGGGCTGTCATGTGCCTTTTACTGAGGAGTGGCTTCCGTCTGGCCACTTACCATAAAGTCCTGATTTTGTGGAGTGCTGCAGAGATGGTTGTCTTCTGGAAGGTTCACCCATTCCACAGAGGTACTTGGAGCTCTGTCAGGAGTGACCATCGGGTTTCTTGGTAACTCCGCTGACCAAGGCCCTTCTCCCCTGATTGTTTCGTTTGTCAGGGCGGACAGGCTCTAGAAGTCTTGTGGTTCCAAACTTCTTCCATTAAGAATGATGGAGGCCCTGTGTTTCTTGGGACCTTCAATGCTGCAGAAATGTTTTGGTACCCTTCCCAGATCTATGCCTCGACACAATCCTGTCTTATGAACTCTACGGACAATTCCTCAACTCATGGCTTGGTTTTTGCTCTGACATGCACTGTCAACTGTGGACCATATATAGACAGGTGGTGTGCCTTTCCAAACCATGTCCAATCAATTGAATTTACACAGGTGGACTCCAGCTCAGGATGATCATGGAAACAGGATGCACCTGAGCTCAATTTCAAGTCTCAAGCAAATTACAAGTGATACAGATGATTCTGTCACTTTGCTGCAGAGCTGGATGTTGTATCCCCCATAAATATCACTAAATATAACATTATATTGGTTGCAAGAATGTTGTATCATAATTTAAATGAAAACTCTGTTTTGAATCCGGCGTTGTTTGGGCGTCAGTTCATAAACCACGTGCCATTGAATAGGTAACATCTCCCTATTGCAACGTGTTCGGTTGGCAGATATCAATTTTTTGGTCCTTAATTAAACTGGTAATACTTTTTGTTTATCACAATATTCTGTAACAATTTGTCTTTAATGCAGGGCAGACAGACAAGTTCCTTACCTTATCCACATGCTCTCCCATTTTTGCGGTAATGCTGCAATCAGTTGTTGTAAGTTTGGGTAGAGCAGACGTTTCCATATTTTTGTTTGCTGAATGTGTGACATCTCCACCAGTACTATTTATGATATAATTTACAAAGGTTAAAAATAAAATAAAAAATTATAATGTATTTTATTCTTTTTATTTTTATTCTTTTAATTTTATCCGCCTTTTCTCCCCAATTTTCGTGTATCCAATCGTAGTAATACTATCTTGTCTCTAGCTTTCAATCCCGTATGGTCGGAGAGACGAAGGTGAAAGCCATGCTCTCCGAAGCAAACCCAACACCAGGCGCGCACTGCTTCTTAACACAGCGCGCCTCCAACCCGGAAGCCAGCCGCACCAAATGTGTCGGAGGAAACTACCCGTGCACCTGGCTGCTTGGTTAGCGCGCACTGCGCCCGGCCCGCACAGGAGTCGCTGGAAGCGCGATGAGACAGAGGTATTCCTACGGCCAAACCCTCCCTAACCCGGACGAAGCTAGCCCAATTTCCGTCGCCTCTCGGACTCCCGGTCCGCGGCCGGCTGCGACAGAGCCTGGGCGCGACCCAGAGACTCTGGTGGCGCAGCTAGCCACTGCGATGCAGTTTTTTAATCAATTAGTTTAACACAATATTGTTGTAATATTGTTCTGTCTTTTTTTAGTGGTTTAAAATGAAATTGCACCAGCATTATTTGGCTTGTTTAAAAATAGTGGATATTTAGCAAATATTTCATGTTTCAAAATAACCAAAAAGTGAGACGGTTGTAATCTGAATGTAGGGGAAAAGGACATTCTTGAACACGGGGTGAGCCTTTCTTACTAATCTGCTAGAGAACCAGTTCAGATTTCAGTATAGTTTTGTATGACTGAAGCTTTTAGTGAGAGGTCTAATGCTTTAATATTAATAATTTCTGCCTCCGAGTTCATATCATTATATAAATAGGCCCATTTAATTTCATTAGAATGTAAACTATTAGAACTGTTAAAAGATTAGATACTGTTAAAAGATTAGATACTGGTTAAAAGATTAGATACTGTAAAGATTAGTACTGTTAAAACATGATACTGTTGAAATAATTGTGTAAAAACTTGATCTGAAAACATTAGATACTGTTAAACATTAGATATGTTAAAATTAGATACTGTTAAAACATTAGATCTGTTAAAAACATTAGATACTGTTATAAATATGTAAAGATACTGTAAGCATTAATACTGTTAAAACATTAGATAACTGTTAATATATTAGATAGCGTAATAAGTAGTACTGTTAGATGATATTATTAGATACTGTTAATGATATAGCATACGTTATATATAAGTATGTTACAGTATTAATAGTGTTAATATTAACATACTGTTAAATATCAGAAATAAACTGGTTAATATTAGATACTGTTAATATTAGATACTGTTAATATTAGATATACTGTTAAAATGAGATCGTTAAAATATTAAATACGTGTTAAAAGATTAGATACTGTTAAAAACATTAGATACTTTAAAACATCACAGGGCTCGTGAGAAAGAAAGCACGGGACATGGACGGGCTTTCCCCCATAGAAGCCTAACTGCATAAATTTTTGACAAAGCCGCCTCCTATTTCCACAAATGTGACGGCACCTGCACCGCTCGATTGCAGGTCTTTAATATATCAACATTTGAAAGTGTTGTTTTAACGATTGGATAAAAGTAGAGACTCAGCAGCTAGAAATGGTAATATCATACCCTACAGTGGAGGAACAATTTGAAGAGGATTTCTGCTTTGAGTGCTAAACTTGTAACCCTCACTTTTGAGAAAATGGCCCCTGAATAGTTTGAGTACCTATCAATCAAATGTATTTATAAAGGCCCCCTTTTTCCCACCTGTTTTACACATCAGCCGATGTCACAAAGTTGAAATATTAGAAACCCACGGCCAAAACCCGCCAAAGACAAGGCAAGCAAATGAGAAGCACGGGTTGGTAGGAAGAAACTCTCGTAAGAAATACAGGAAGCTAGGAAAGAAAACCTAGAGAGGGAAGCCAGGCTCTGAGGGGTGGCCAGTCCGTCTTGCTAGCTGTGCCCGGGGTTGGGGATTATGTACACCGTACTTGGAGAGCTCTCCTTTGTCTACACCGCATTCGACGTTCACGAGTTACCCTTTTGGAAGACCTGTAGCGCCCGGACCCCATCGCTCTCTTTCAAGGAAGTTAGCGAAGGAGTAAACACATGCCTATTTTCAAGAAAAAACAGTTTATTTGTCAAAGAGTGCTGTTCATATTAATGAAATTGTGAACACAGAAAATAATAACAATAGCTCATACTTACCCAAATCGCATAAGAAAGCATAAATTCAGTGGAATTACATAACCACAAGAATACTGGATTTTATAATTTATCAATGGATGCCGAAAATTGCTATTCGATCGTCGTGCGTGAAGGCGATATTTTTTTCCCCGCCTATTCAAGAAGGTACTTGGAAGCTGTTAAAGCTTTCCAAGAGCTGAAATAAAAAAATGAAATATCACCGTTTTTAATGAAATAAACTGTTGTATACAGATGTCCTATACAGTCAGGCTCAGGGCAGAGATGTATACGCGAAAAGGGTAGGATGCACCAGCCTAATATGACGTTAGCTGAAATTTGCTTTCCTAAATTAAACTATTAAAAAAGAAAAGGGGGCACGTTAGGCAGAATTTGAAACCGCTTGCATTAAAAAAAGAATTAAGAACAGGACCGCCAAACGTAACAGGTATTAG
>NW_019944773.1:27333-29473 GCF_002910315.2 Salvelinus sp. IW2-2015 | reverse complement strand
CGAAGGTCGAAAGCCATGCGTCCTCCGAAGCACAACCCAACCAAGCCGCACTGCTTCTTAACACAGCGCGCCTCCAACCCGGAAGCCAGCCGCACCAATGTGTCGGAGGAAACACCGTGCACCTGGCTGCCTTGGTTAGCGCGCACTGCGCCCGGCCCGCCACAGGAGTCGCTGGAGCGCGATGAGACAAGGATATCCCTACCGGCCAAACCCTCCCTAACCCGGACGAAGCTAGCCCAATTGTCCGTCGCCTCTCGGACCTCCCGGTCGCGGCCGGCTGCGACAGAGCCTGGGCGCGAACCCAGAGACTCTGGTGGCGCAGCTAGCACTGCGATGCAGTTTTTTAATCAATTAGTTTAAACACAATATTTGTTGTAATATTTGTTCTGTCTTTTTTTTGTGGTTTAAAATGAAATTGCAACCAGCATTATTTGGCTTGTTTAAAAATAGTGATATTTAGCAAAATATTTCATTTTCAAATAACCAAAAGTGAGAGGTTGTAATCTGAATGTAGGGGAAAAGGACATTCTTGAACACGGGGTGAGCCTTTCTTACTAATCTGCTAGAGAACCAGTTCAGATTTCAGTATAGTTTTTGTATGACTGAAGCTTTTAGTGAGAGGTCTAATGCTTTAATATTTAATAATTTCTGCCCTCCGAGTTCATATTCATTATATAAATAGGCCCATTTAATTTTGTCTGACTTGTCGTTCCAAATTAAGTGAAATATTTTTTGCTCACATAATTAACAACGATTGACTGTCATGATAACCTCATACTCGGCAAAAGTTAAATCTGATTTAGAAATGAAAATTAAAGAAAAATAAATGACAATCTTTGAAGAAGCCCATAAAAATCTTTACAAAGTAAAGAAGAAAATACATTTCTGAACTTAAGCAGGAATACAATATTTTACTTCTGAAGAGAGACAACATCTACAGGTTAATGGAAAATAAACCTGGTAAATATCTCTCAGCTCTCACGAAACTAATACTAAACTAAACCTAAACTAATACTAAACTAAACCTAAACTAATACTAAACTAAACCTAAACTAATACTAAACTAAACCTAAACTAATACTAAACTAATACTAAACTAATACTAAACTAAACCTAAACTAAACCTAAACTAATACTAAACTAAACCTAAACTAATACTAAACTAAACCTAAACTAAACCTAAACTAAACCTAAACTAATACTAAACCTAGATTCTCAAGTTAGTTTTTTGTATGAACTTTGAAGCTTTTTAGTGAGAGGTCTAATGGCTTTTAATATTTAAATCTTTCTTGCCCTCCGAGTTCAATATTCATTATATAAATAGGCCATTTAATTCATTAGAATACTGTTAAAGTCTCTTAGATACTGTTAATAAGATTAGAATACTGGTTAAAGATTAGATAAACTGTTAAAAGGATTAGATACTGGTTAGAGTAGATTAGATCTGTTAAATAATTAGTACTTGTTAAAACATTAGATACTGTTGAAGCATTAGAGTTCACTGTTAAAAGAATTAGAATACTGTTAAAGACATTATGATGACTGCTTAAAGCATAATTAGTATACTTAGAGCATGTAACATTAGATACTGTTAAAAACACTTCAGATACTGTTAAAACACAGATATGTGACACAGTAGTACTGTTAAAACATTTAGATACGTTTAACATTAAGTACTCGGTAAACACATAGAACTGTAATTAGATCTGTTAAACCATTAGATACTGTTAAAAATTAGATACTCGTTAAACGATTCCTGTTAAATATATGTAGAATACTGTTTAAAATATTATGATAGTTAATGTATACTGTGATTTAGCTGCTAATATATAACTAGATACTGAGTTTCAAGTCTATATAAGAATACTGGTTAAAATATTTAGATATACTGGTTAAATATATTAGATACTGTTAATATTAGATACTGTTAATGCATTTAGTACTGTTAATCATTAGATACTGTTCAATTATTAGATTACTGTTTAAAAATTAGATTTACTGTTTAACAATATTAAATACTGTTAAACGGATTTAGATACTGTTAAAACGTCTAATACTTTAGAAACATGTTCACGCTCGCAGAAAAGGCAGAGGAATGGACGGCTTTCCCATAGCATATCCCTACTCATATTTTTGACAG
>NW_019944773.1:26315-27308 GCF_002910315.2 Salvelinus sp. IW2-2015 | reverse complement strand
CCCCCCTATTTACACAAATGTGACCAACCACCTCGATTCAGTCTTATATATCAACATTTGAAAGTGTTGTTTTACATTGGATAAAAMTAGAGACTCAGAGCTAGAAAATGGTATWTCATACACTACAGTTGAGGAACAATTTGAAAGGATTTCTGCTTTGAGTTGATAAACTTGTAACCTCACTTTTGAGAAAATGGCCCCTGAATAGTTTGGTACACCTATCAATCAAATGTATTTATAAAGCCGCTTTTACATCAGCCGATGTCACAAAGTGCTATATAGAAACCCAGCCTAAAACCCCAAACAGCAAGCAATGCAGAAGCACGTGGCTAGGAAAAACTCTCTAGAAAGACAGGAACCTAGGAAGAAACCTAGAGAAGATCCAGGCCATGAGGGGTGGCCAGTCCTCTTCTGGCTGTGCCGGGTGGAGATTATAACACCTACTGGAGAGCTCTCCTTTGTCTACACCCATTTAACATCGTTCACACCCTCTTAAGCCTTAGCCCCACCCATCTCTTTAAGGATTCACATGTGAGGCCATGAGGTAAACACACGCTATATCAAAAAAAGTTTATTTGTCAAAGTCTTATATTAATAAATTGTGACAAAATAATAACAAAGCTCACTTACAAATACAAGAACATATTTCAGTGTAATACAATAAACCAACAAGATATGGATTTATCAATATCATGGATGCCGAAAATGCTTTCGATCGTCGTGAAAGGCCTTTTCTATTCAAAATATTGGAAGCTTTTAACTTTCCAGCTGAAATAATACCTTTAATAAAAATMTTYTATACATGTCCTAAAGCAAAAATATATAATATATTATCTGAAATTGCTTTATAAAAGGGGCACTTGCAATTGAACCGCTTGCATAAAAAATTAGACAGGACCCAAACGTAACAGGTATCAGTATTAATAAACATGACTATAAAATAAATGTATTTGCAGATGATCTTCTAATATAGCTGACCCAATACTGAAAACT
>NW_019944773.1:20485-24748 GCF_002910315.2 Salvelinus sp. IW2-2015 | reverse complement strand
TACCACCTTTCACCCCCACACCACCACTTTAACACCTGTTATTTCCACTACCACCACCACTACCACACCCCACCTAAAACTGTTTATCAACTACACCCACCACACTACCACCACAAACTTTATCACTACCACACCACTACCACCCATTCACTAAACTTGTTATCACTACCACCATCACTTTATAAAACTGTTTATCCCCAACTACCACCAACAAACCTAAACTGTTATCACTACCACCATCACTAAAACTGTTATCACTACCCACCATCCACTAAACTGTTTATCACTACCACCACCACTAAACTGTTATCACTACCACCACCACTAAACTGTTATCACTACCCACCATCACTAAACTGTTATCACTACCACCACACTAAACTGTTATCACTACCACCACCACTACCACCATCACTAAACTGTTATCACTACCACCACCACTAACTGTTATCACTACCACCACCACTAACCACCCATCACTAAACTGTTATCACTACACCATCACTTAAACTGTTTCATCACTACCACCACACAACTTTACTACTACTACTTAAATACCCACACCATCATCACTACTACCATCACTACCTCATCATTACTACTACCATCATCACTACTACTCATCACTACTATCATCATTACTACTACTACTACTACCATCATCACTACTGCTAATCACTACCATCATTCATTTATTCTACTTACTAATACCACAACCATCATCACTACTACTATTTCACTACCATCATCCATTACTACTACCATTCCTCACTATACTATCACTACCATCTCATTACTACTATTACTACATCATCATTCACTTACTACTACTACTACCATATCATCACTACTACTATATCTACTATACATCATCACTACCATCATCTACTACTTACTATCTACCATCATCATTACTAACTACTACTACTACTACCATCATCACTACTGCTATCACTACCATCATCATTACTACTACTACCATCATCATTACTACTACTACTACTACTACCATCATCACTACTGCTATCACTAC
Source organism: Salvelinus sp. IW2-2015 (assembly GCF_002910315.2). Lineage (NCBI taxonomy): Eukaryota > Metazoa > Chordata > Actinopteri > Salmoniformes > Salmonidae > Salvelinus > Salvelinus sp. IW2-2015. The sequence continues at coordinate 23,715 of NW_019944773.1, read as the reverse complement.
CACCATCAGTACTACTACTATTTAGAATGATAATCACAACAACAATAATAATAGTAATAACAATAATATTAATAACAATAATAGTATTATCAATAATATTAATAACAATAAAACGAATAATAAGTAAGTTACTGTTTACTATGCTGATGTTATTATTCAGTGTCCCTCAGGCTATAGAAGGCAAAAACATATTTGGCTGCACGACAGGGGAGGTAGAAAGAGATGCACTTTCTCCACTCTCCAAAGCTCTCCCTCGCCCTCCATTTGGTAAATCCGACCACAACTCTATCCTCCTGATTCCTGCTTACAAGCAAAACTTAAAGCAGGAAGCACCAGTGACTCGGTCCATAAAAAAGTCGTCATATGAAGCAGATGCTAAACTACAGGACTGTTTTGCTATCACAGACTGGAACATGTTCCGGGATTCTTCCGATGGCATTGAGGACTACACCAATTTCAGTCACTGGCTTTATCAATAAGTGCATCGAGAACGTCGTCCCCAGTGACTGTACGTACATACCCCAACCAGAAGCCATGGATTACAGGCAACATTCACACTGAGCTAAAGGGTAGAGCTGCCGCTTTCAATGTGCAGGACTCTAACCCGGAAGCTTACAAGAAATCCTGCTATGCCCTGCGACGAACCATCAAACAGGCAAAGCTTCAAAACAAGGCTAAGATTGAATCGTACTGCGCCGGCTCCGAACCTCGTCTTATGTGGCAGGGCTTGCAAACTATTACAGACTACAAAGACTGCCCAAGAGACACGAGCATACCAGACGAACTAAATCACTTCTATGCTCGCTTTGAGGCAAGCATCACTGAGGCATGCATGACAGCATCAGCTGTTCCAGGCGACTGTGTGATCACGCTCTCCGTAGCCGACGTGAGTAAGACTTTAAACAGGTCAACATACACAAGGCTGTGGGCCAGACGGGTTACCAGGATGTGTGCTCAGGGCATGTGCTGACCAACTGGCAGGTGTCTTCACTGACATTTTCAACATGTCCCTGATTAAGTCTGTAATACCAACATGTTTCAAGCAGACCACCATAGTCCCTGTGCCCAAGAACACAAAGGCAACCTGCCTAAATGACTACAGACCCGTAGCACTCACATCCGTAGCCATGAAGTGCTTTGAAAGGTTGGTAATGGCTCACATCAATACCATTATCCCAGAAACCCTTGACCCACTCCAATTTGCATACCGCCCAAACAGATCCACAGATGATGCAGTCTCTATTGCACTCAACACTGCCCTTTCCCACCTGGACCAAAGGAACACTTACGTGAGAATGCTATTCTTTGACTACAGCTCAGCGTTCAACACCATAGTACCCTCAAAGCTCATCACTAAGCTAAGGATCCTGGGACTAAACACCTCCTCTGCAACTGGATCCTGGACTTCCTGACGGGTCGGCCCCAGGTGGTAAGGGTAGGTAGCAACACATCTGCCACGCTGATCCTCAACACTGGAGATCTCCAGGGGTGCGTGCTCAGTCCCCTCCTGTACTCCCTGTTCACCCACGACTGCATCGCCAGGCACGACTCCAACACCATCATTAAGTTTGCAGACGACACAACAGTGGTAGGCCTGATCACAGACAACGACGAGACAGCCTACAGGGAGGAAGTCAGAGACCTGGCCGGGTGGTGCCAGAATAACAACCTCTCCCTCAACGTAACCAAGACTAAGGAGATGATTGTGGACTACAGGAAAAACAGAGCATGCCCCCATCTCTCATCGATGGGGCGTAATGGAAGCTGTTTGAAGCTTTACAGTTCCTCGGTGTCCGACATCAACAACAACAGAATGGTCCCAAACATACCAAGACATTGTGAAGAAAGGCACCAGGAAACTAAAAAGATTTGGCATGGGTCCTGAGATCCTCAAAAGGTTCTACAGCTGCACCATCGAGAGCATCCTGACTGGTTGCATCACTGCCTGGTACGGCAACTGCTCGGCCTCTGACAGCAAGACACTACAGAGGGTAGTGCGTACGGCCCAGTGCTGCCTGCCATCCAGGACCTCTACACCAGGCCGTGTCAGAGGAAGGCCCCAGCCACCCCAGTCATAGACTGTTCTCTCTACTACCGCATGGCAAGCGGTACCGGAGTGCCAAGTCTAGGACAAAAAGGCTTCTCAACAGTTTTTACACCCAAACCATAAGACTCCTGAACAGGCAATCAAATGGCTACCCGAACTATTTGCATTGTGTGCCTCCCTACCCCAACCCCTCCTTTTACGGTGCTGCTACTTTCCGTTTATCATATATGCATAGTCACTTTAACTATACATTCATGTACATACTACCTCAATTGGGCCGACCAACCAGTGCTCCCGCACAGTGGCTATCCGGGCTATCTGCATTGTGTCCCAACCACCAACCCCTCTTTTTACGCTACTGCTACTCTCTGTTCATCATATATGTATAGTCACTTTAACCATATCTACATGTACATACTACCTCAATCAGCCTGACTAACCGGTGTCTGTATGTAGCCTTGCTACTGTATATAGCCTGTCATTTTTACTGTTGTTTTATTTCTTTACCTACCTACCTTTTTTGCACTATTGGTTAGAGCCTGTAAGTAAGCATTTCACTGTAAGTTCTACACCTGTTGTATTCAGCGCACGTGACAAATAAACTTTGATTTGATTCTACATTGTAGAATATCAGTGAAGACATCACAACTATGAAATAACACATGGAATCATGTAACCAAAAAAGTGTTAAACAAATCAAAATTTATTTTAGATCCCTCAATGCCGACAGCTTTGCACACTCTTGGCATTCTCTCAACTAGCTTCACCTGGAATGCTTTTACAAAAGTCTTGAAGGAGTTCCCAAATATGATGAGCACTTGTTGGCTGCTTTTCGTTCACTCTGCAGTCCAACTCATCCAAAGCCATCTCAATTGGGTTGAGGTCGGGTGATTGTGGAGGCCAGGTCATCTGATGCAGCACTCCATCACTCTCCTTCTTGGTAAAATAGCCCTTACACAGCCTGGAGGTGTGTTGGGTCATTGTCCTGTGAAAAACAAATGATAGTCCCACTAAGCGAAAACCAGATGGGATGGCATAACGCTGCAGAATGCTGTGGTAGCCATGCTGGTTAAGTGTGCCTTGAATTCTAAATAAATGACAGACAGTGTCACCAGCAAAGCACCCACACACCATCACACCTCCTCCTCCATGCTTCACGGAGGGAACCACACATGCGGAGATG
>NW_019944773.1:11924-18003 GCF_002910315.2 Salvelinus sp. IW2-2015 | reverse complement strand
TATCACTACCACACACAAACTTTATCACTACCACCATCACTAAACTGTTATCACTACACACCACTAAACTTTCATCACACTACCACCACCACTAAACTGTTATCACTACCACCATCACTAAACTGTTATCACTACCACACACCACTACCACCATCACTAAACTGTTATCACTTAACACCACCATCACTAAACTGTTATCACACCACCACTCATACCACACACTAAACGTTTATCACTACCACCACTCACCTAAACTGTCTCACCACGCCACCACCACTAAACTGTTACCACTACCACCACCACTAAACTTTATCACTACCACACCACCACTAAAACTGTTATACTCCACTACCACTCATACACTAAACTGTTATCACTACCACCACCACTAAACTGTTATCACTACCACCACCCACTAAAACTGTTATCACACCACCACCAAACTGTTATCACTACCACCACCACTAAAACTGTTATCAACTACCACCACACTAAACTTTATCACATCACAATCACTAAACTTTTCACTACCACCATCACTAACTTATCACTACACCACCACTAAACTTTATCACTACCACCATCACTAAACTGTTATCCACTACCCACCACCACTAAACTGTTATACAACTACCACCACACTAAACTGTTATCACACCACCATCACTAAACTGTTATCACTACCACCAATCATCACTCCACATAAACTGTATCACTCACCACCATCACTAAACTGTTCATCCACTCACCACACCACTACACTATACTTTATCACTACCACCACCACTAAACTGTTATCACTACCACCATCACCTAAAACTGATCACTGACCACCACACTACCACCACCACTAAACTGTTACTCACTACCACCACCACTAAACTGTTATCACTACCACCACCACTAAACTGTTATCAACGTACCACCATCACTAAACTTTATCACTTACCCACCACCACTAAACTGTTATCACTACCCCACCACTACCACCATCACTAAACTGTTATCACTACGCACCACCACTAAAACTGTTATCACTCACCACATCCACTAAACTGTTATCACTACCACCACCAACTAAACTGTTATCACTACCACCCACTACACCATACAAACTATTCACTAACACCACCACTAAAACTAATACACTACCACACACCACTAAAACTGTTATCACTACCACCATCACTGAACTGTTATCACTACCACCACCACTAAAACTGTATGCACTACCACCACACTAAACTGTTATCACTACCACCACCACTAAAACTGTTACACTACCACCACCACTTAAACCTGTTATCACTACCACCACCACTCACCACCACACTAAACTGTTATCACTACACCACCACAAACTGTATCACACCACACCACTAAACTGTTATCACTACACCCATCACTAAACTGTTATCACTTACCACCACACCATCACTAACACTGTATCACTAACCACAACCACTACACCATCACTAAACTTTATCACTACCACCACCACTAAACGTTATCACTACCACCACCACTAAAACTTATCACGTACCACCACCACTAAACTGTTATACAACTTTTATCCCCACCCATCACTAAACTGTTATCACTACCACCATCCACTTAAACTGTTATCACTACCACACTATCACTAAACTGTTATCACTACCACCAATCATAATAACTTTATCACTACACCACACACTAAACTGTTACCACTTACCACCACCACTCTAAAACTGTTATCACTACCACCACCACTAAAAACTTCATCACTACCACCATCACAAACTGTTATCACTATCACCATCACAAAACTGTTATACTACCACCACCACTAAACTTAATCACTACCACCATCACTAAACGTTATCACTTACCACCACCACTAAACTGTTATCACTACCACCACCACTAAACTGTTATCACTACCACCACCACTAAACTGTTATCACTACCACACACAAACTTATCACTACACCACCACTAAACTCTATCACTACCACCACCACTACCACCACACTCCTTATCACTACCACCACCACTAAACTGTTATCACTACCACCACCACTCCCCACACTAAACTGTTATCACTACCACCACCCACTAAACTGTTATCACTACCACCACACTACCACCACCACTAAACTGTTATCACTAAACCAACCATCACTATCACTACCACCACTAACTGTTATCACTACCACCACCACTAAACTTTATCACTACCACCATCACTAAAACTGTTATCACTACCACCACCACTAAACTTTACCACTTACCACCACCACTTAAACTGTTATCCACTACCACCACCACTAAACTGTTATCACTACCACCATCACTAAACTTTATCACTACCACCACACACTACAAACGTTACCACTACACCACCACTACCACCACACTAAAACTGTATCACTACCACCACCCACTAAACTGTTATCACACCACCACCACTAAACTTTATCACTACCCACCATCACTAACTTTTACACTACCACCACCACTAAAACTGTTACCACTACCACCACCACTACCACCATCACTAAACTGTTACCACTACCACCACCACTAAACTGTTATCACTACCACCACCACTAAACTGTTATCACTACCACCATCACTTAAACTGTATCACTACCACCACACTAGTTATCACTACCACCACCACTAAACTGTTACACTACCACCACCACTAAACTTTATCCACTACCACCACCACTAAAAACTTATCACTACCACCATCACTAAACTGTTATCACTACCAGTCTAATGTCCAATGCTTTTGTTTTTTGGCCCAAGCAAGTCTCTTCTTCTTATTGGGGTCCTTTAGTAGTGGTTCCTTTGCAGAAATTCGACCATGAAGGCCTGATTCATGCAGTCTCCTCTGAACATTTATTGTTGAGATGTGTCTGTTACTTGAACTCTGTGAAGCATTTATTTGGCCTGCAATTTCTGAGGCTGGTAACTCTAATGAACGTATCCTCTGCAGCAGAGGTAACTCTGGGTCTTGCTTTCCTGTGGCAGTCCTCATGAGAGCCAGTTTCATCATAGCGCTTGATGATTCTTGCGACTGCACTTGAAACTTTAAAAGTTCTTAAAATGTTCCGGATTGACTTACCTTCATGACTTAAAGTAATGATGGACTGTCGTTTCTCTTTGCTTATTTGAGCTGTTCTTGCCATAATATGGACTTAACCCTATTTGGTAAAAGACCATCTTCTGTATACCACCCCTACCTTGTCACAACCTACCTGTGTGGCTCAAACAGATTAAGAAGGAAATAAATTCCACCAAATTCACACTTAACAAGGCACACATGTTAATTAAATTGCATTCCAGGTGACTACCTCATGAAGCTGGTTGAGAGAATGCCAAGAGTGTGCAAAGRGTGGGTGCTTTGAAGAATCTCATGTATGACATATACTTTGATTTGACACTTCTTTGGTTACTACATGATTCCACATCGTTATTTCATAGGTTTGATGTAGAAAATAGTCAAAATAAAGCAAAACCCTGGAATAAGTAGGTGTGACCAAACTTTTGACAGGAACTGTACATGTGTTGATATCAGCTGTGTGTTTCAGCAGAGAGCAAGAGAGAGGTAGTCAGCTATTCCAGGACTTGGTTAACCGATCAATGGAAAGGGATACATGAGCCTCTCTCTGAGCAGCCATACAGAAGACGAAGGGATAAAGTGGTGTCAATGACCGAGGCCACAGAGAGATAGGAGGGAAGTTCATATAGAGTATCTCCTCTTCAACAGCATTAAATCAATGTTCATCTCTAAAGACACACAGTCAAGGACAGATGAGCCATGCTAATCCAGAGAAGTACACAACAACAACACCCCCACAATCTCTCCTAGTCCAACAACACCACCCACCATCTTCTCCTAGTCCAACAACACCCACAATCTCTCTCTAGTCACAACACCCCACAATCTCTCCTAGTCCAACAACACCCCACATCTCTCCTAGTCCCAACACCATGCTCTCTAGTTCCCAACACCCATCTCTCCTAGTTCACCAACACCCCCACAATGTCTCCTAGTCTACCAACAGCCACCAATGTTCCTGTTCACGAACACCATGCTCAGTCACAACACCCCCACCATCTCTCCTAGTTCACCAACACCCACCATGTCCTCCTAGTTCACCAACACCCCCACCATCTCTCCCTTAGTCCAACAACACCCCTACCATCTCTCTAGTCCAACAACACCCCCACCATGTCTCCTAGTTCACCAACACGCCCACACATCTCTCCTATCCAACAACACACCCACCATCTCTCCCTAGTCCACAACACCCCCACCATCGTCTCCTAGTTGTTCACCAACAACCCCACCAATGTCTCCTAGTTCACCAACACCCACCATGCTCTCCCTAGCTTCTACAAACACCTTCTCCTAGTTCACAACACCCATCTCTCTCCTAGTTCACCAACACCCACCATCTCCTAGTCCAACAACACCCCCACCATCTCTCCTAGTCCACAACACCACCACCATGTCTCCTGTTCACCACCACCACCCCACCCATGTCTCCTAGTTCAACAACACCCCACCATTCTCTAGTTCAACCAAACCCCCACCATGTCTCCTAGTTCAACAACACCCCCACCGATGTCTCTAGTTCACCAACCCCACCATCTCTCCTAAGTTCAACAACATCTCCTCCTAGTTCACCACAACCCCACAATCTCTCCTAGTCAAACAAACCGTACCATCTCTCCTAGTTCACCACCACCCCACCATCTCTCCTAGTCCAACAACACCCCCACCATCTCTCCTAGTCCAACAACCCCACCATGTCTCCTAGTTGTTCACCAACACCCCACCATGTCTCCTAAGTTCTAACCAACACCCCACCATCTCTCCTAGTTCACCAACACCCCACCATGTCTCCTAGTTCACCAACACCCCCAACACTATCATCATCCTAGTACACACCACTATCTCTCCTAGCCAACAACACCCCACCATCTCTCCTAGTCCTAAGCAACACCCACCCCATGTCTCCTACTTGTATCCTCACACACCACCAGTCTCCTATTCACCAACACCCCCACCAAGTCTCTACTGTTCACCAACACCCCACCAAGTCTCCCTAGTTACCAACACCCCCACCATCTCTCCTAGTCTCAACAACACCCACCCACCAGTTCTCCTAGTTGTCACCAACACCCCCACCAAGTCTCCTAGTTCACCAACCACCCCCACCATGTCTCTAGTTCACCAACACCCCCACCAATGTCTCCTAGTCACCAACACCTCCCACCAGTCTCCAAGTTCACCAAATCTCCACACCATGCCTAGTTCAACGCAACACCCCCCCATTGTACTCCTAGTTCACCAACACCCCACCATGTCTCCTAGTTCAATACCAAACCCCCACCATGTCTCCCTAGTTCACCAAACACCCCACTAACCAATAAATGGTCTCCTGTCTAGTTCACCAACACCCCCACCATGTCTCCTAGTTCACCAACTACCCCCACCATGGTCTCCTAGTCACAACACCCCCACTCTCTCCTAGTTCACACAACACCCCCACCATCTCTCCTAGTGCCAAACACACCCCCACCAATGTCTCCACTAAGTTCACACAACACCCCCACCATTCTCATAGTTCACCCAACACCCTTCACATTCCCAACACCCATCTCCTACCCTAGTCCAAAACACGCCCAGCCATTCTCCTAGTTCCCAACACCCCCACCACTGCCTCCTAGTTCACCCACCCCCTACCATCGTCATCCTTAGTCAAACAACACCCCACCATGTCTCCTAGTTCACACCACCCACCAAGCCCTAGTACCAACCAGTCTCCCTAGTTCACCAACACCCCACCACCTATTACAACCAGCATCTCTCCTAGTACAACCCCCACCCATTCTCCTAGTTCAACAACACCGCCCACCATGCTCTCCAAGTTCACCAACACTCCCACCACTCTCCTAGTTTCACCACAGCAATCGGTGGCTGGTGTCATTGGATCCCACCATCCTCCTAAGTCCAACACACCACCATGTCTCCTAGTTCACATCCACACCTATTAGCCATCTTCCGCTATTCAACCAA
>NW_019944773.1:5221-11682 GCF_002910315.2 Salvelinus sp. IW2-2015 | reverse complement strand
CAGAAGAGAGATAACACCAATTAGCTTATGGCACTGATGCCTAATACGATTCAGCATTCAAAAAGAGAATGACACCTATTTGATATGGTTAACTAGTTGTGATAGCTTTACCAGGAAACATATTTAAATTATTAGGGTAATGAACGAATCTTTAGACTGGATGGCATACATGCTTAAAACTTCATCTGGGACTAGACAGCCTGTCAGTGTTCCACACACTACACATGTACATCACACACACACACACCTGTGTTAGTGCACAGTTCATCTAAGGAAACCCTGACGGGAGGAAAGACCTGTAAAAATGACTGTGGTGTGTGTGTGTGTGTGTGTGTGTGTGTGTGTGTGTGTCGTGTTGTGTGAGTTTCCATACCCTACCAAAGTCACAGTGTTCTGGTGAAGACAAAACAAAGCAAATCCCCAACTGTCAGAGACCAACCACACCCCAGCCTTCACCCCACTCTTCACCCAGCCCTTTCACCCAGCCCTTCACGCCCATCTCTTCACCCAGCCTTCACCCCCCACGCTTTACACGCACTCGAGTCGGTCCCTCCTGTCTTTACCTGTGGTGAGGCTAGGCCTCTGAGGTGGACAGGGCAACCCCCCATCTAGGCAGGGAGTCCCGGCTGTAGGTCATAACTCCATCAAAGTTCTATCAGCCCTCATTCGCTGTGGACAGCAAGATCACACACGCTCAAGCACACATAGACTACACACCACTCGCACACAACACACACAACACACACACACACACAACACAACACACACACACACACACACACACACACACACAACACACACACACACAGCACACACACACACAACATAGAGCTGACACACACACAAGACTGACACTTGCCATTTTGAAGGGGCTTCAAATATCTGTTTCATGTCAGATACCGTTGTTTCTGTATTTATGAATGAGCATTCTAACCACTGTCTTTCAAGGTACACTTAATGCACGGCACGGACATGCAAGTCAACAGGCACTGTAAAAGCATTCACACCTACATGTCCATCGCAGAGACACAGAGGGAGAGAGGGCATGCGGATAGGTTAGAGAGGGTCACCTGACTCCTAGTCAGGTGGTTGGTTAGAAACTGAGTCTGCTTGAAGTCTGGGAGAGCATAAAGATGGTGGACTGCTCAGAGGTAAGACATGCCGCTTTGTCTGCCGTTCCCAAGAGACAGAGCCAGGTCAGAGGGGGTCAGAGGGTAGAGGTTAAAGGTCACAGAGCCAGTAGAGAGGCAGGGCAGGGACAGAGGAGAGGAGAGAAGGGTTAAAAGGAACATTTGTATCTTAAAAACACTGATGTTCACCATCAATCACTATTTCAGGAAGAGGAAAGAGGAGGGTGTTGGAGCTCTTCCGGGTCATGGCGAGGTGGAACGCAGGTCAGTAGGGAGAGGTCAGAGGAATCACTGCATACAGTAGAGACAAATGGCTCATTCAGTAGTGAGAGAAATGCCAGACAGCCAGACAGACAACTCTCAGCCTTTCAGAATGGGTAACAGGTTATACAGTGTTTCCCTCCAGATGAGTTGTTTAAGAAGAGTGAACACTACACACCTGTTTCAAACAGCTCACTTACTGAGAGAGCTGGATATATCCACAGGCAGCATACAGCTAAAGTCACGGTGATACACATATAGTATATATCTGATATACCGTATATACACAATGCACATTTAATCCTCTGATGTTTAAAACATACACCAAGAGTGTGTATGCAATACATGGTGTGTGTGTGTGTGTGTGTCCCACCTGGATGCGTTCTGTGGTGGTGGGCCACAGGGCCTACAGACGACCTTCTTGACCACGCAGGCAGCAAACTGATGACGATGAGCAGATGATGCTGAGCCAGGCCGGACCGCTGGACAACATCTGAATAACACATAGTACATCCTCTGGTAGTTCAGGAAGGGCCTGGGGAGAGGAGAGAGGATCTAGTTATTATACATCTAAGAACATCTCAATGAACACATAAGTACAACCTCTGGTAGGAAACAGGAGAGGACAGGATCTATTTTGTCTATATCTAGTTTTATAACATCTGCATAAACACATAGTACACCTCTGGTAGGGAGACAGAGAAGACAAGATCTATTTCACCTATATCTATGTTATAACATCTGCATAAACACATAGTCAACCTCTGGAACAGGGAGACAGAAAAAATTGGATATACTAATAATACCAAAACATGCGTCCCAAGCAGAAGAGAAATGAGAAGTAAAAGAGCGAGCACCCAGATGACAAAGTGGCTTTGAATCACGTCCAGTAGTGTGTGCTCCAGGCGAGCTGTAAGATGGAGAGAGACAAGAGACAAGAGAGAGAAAAGAGGAGAGAGAGAGAGAGAGAGCGAGAAGAGAGAGAGAGAGAGAGAGGAGAACAGAGAGGAGAGAAGAACAGAGAGAGCGAAGAGAGACAAGAGCAACAAAGAGAGTAGAGAGAGAGACAAGAGAGAGAGGAAAAGAGAGAGGAGAGAGAGAGAGAAGAGAAAGAACGAGAGAGAGAGAGAGAGAGAGAGACAGAGGAGGAGAGGACAAGAAGAGGACGAGGAGAGAGAGACAAGGAGAGAGAGAGAGAAAAGAGAGAGAGAGAGAGAGAGAGAGAGAGAGAGAGAAGAGAGAGAGAGAAGAAGAGAGAGAGAGAGAGAGAGAGAGAGACCATCGACTGGTAATTAAATCAAAGCAGTAGAACTCACTCTAATATCGAGTCCCTTTAACATCTAGCATAAAGTAGTGATGAGTAGGATGTTACTGTAAAGTAGTGCCTTAGAGTAGTGATGAGTAGGATGTTACTGTAAAGTAGTGCCTTAGAGGTAGTGATGAGTAGGATGTTACTGTAAAGTAGTGCCTTAGAGTGGTGATGGGTAGTAGATTACTGTATAAAGTAGTGCTTAGAGGTAGTGATGAGTAGGATGTTACTGTAAAGTAGTGCCTTAGAGGTAGTGATGAGTAGGAGTGTTAATGTAAAGTAGTGCCTTAGAGGTGTGAATGTAGGATGTTACTGTAAAGTAGTGCCTTAGAGGTAGTGATGAGTAGCATGTACTGTAAAGTAGTGCCTTAGAGGTAGTGATAGTAGGATGTTACTGTAAAGTAGTGCTTAGAGGTGGTGATGAGTAGGATGTTACTGTAAAGTAGTGCCTTAGAGGTAGTGATGAGTAGGTATGTTACTGTATAAGTAGTGCCTTAGAGGTAGTGATGGAGTAGGATGTTACTCGTAAAGTAGTGCCTAGAAGGTGGTGATGAGTAGGATGTTACTGTAAAGTGTGCCTTAGAGTGTGATCCGAGCTAGAGTAGGATGTTACTGTAAAGTAGTGCCTTAGCGGTGGTGATGGGTAGGATGTTACTGTACCTTTAACGTGACTGTGAACACCAGCACAGTGAAGACCAGAGTCCCAAACGTCCAGTTACCAAACATCTGTGGAGAGGAAGGTATTACAGAGAGAAATCACACATACTATTAGACATGCAGCCWTTTCAGAGGACAGTATGCTACTGTAATTACAGTCAGCSTGGACTAACTCATTTCCTTTGCATTACTACATATGTTTGWGGCTATGTTAAGCTTTTTAAATGAGCAATTATCCAGGATTAATCAATACAAAAATCACACAGTTTAGTTGTATTTTCCAGAGATGTTTTTTTCATTCAAGTTATATGAAGTCAAACCAGTGCAGAGATGGAAAATGGATATTAAACTATTTTCAAGCTGCTTTTATTAAAACAGCAACAATATGTGCACGATTTCTCTTAATTCTGTATTTAAAGTACAGAATAACCTGAAATTACCTAAATGTGTCTATAAAATAAATATTTTTACAAATAAAACATGTCCTGTACGTTCAAATAGCTTGTGATGTTGATGGAATGCTAATACCCAAACCAACGGTGATGAGGGTCAACAACATGAAGATACCTACCAACACATAAACCCACCTGCTTTCCTCAAGGGSGCTTAAAGGGACAATTCACCCCAATGTATGAATACACCTGACAAACTTTGACTGAGGGAGAACTATCCTTTTAACAGTCAAAATGAGCTGCTTCTTWAAAWYTACTGCAAGGGCCAATGAAATGCAGTGATAGAAGAGAACCTTGAAAAACAGACTCCTTCKGTCTGTGTTGTTTTAACTTCCTGTTTTCTTCCTTTCCTTTTTTCTGCCAAATATACCACCAAGACAATAAGTTAGAGATAGAAGTCTAGTCAGCGCCACAGACGGTCATTTTGTTTCAAAGTGCATAATTATGAAATATCCAGCCTGACATGTCCTATACAACAACATCTGCCAAATGTACTTGGCCATTAATTTCCTTTGTCACATACTGTAGTCTATAGTGTATGGGTGGAACAGTGTGAACCCTAAGCTCCAATACACTGCTGCCTGAGCCAGTCTTACAGTCTTCAGCGTTGCGTTCTGACAGGAGATGACATCTTAGAGTAGGGGTAGCCAATCCTGGTCCTGGAGGGTCGCGGCGTTTACAGGCTTTTGTTCCAGCCCAGCTCTAACACACCAGATCAATTGTGTTATAGATCGATAGCATTAGTTGATTATCTACAACAGGTGTGTTAATGCTGGGCGGAAACAAAACCCTGACCTAAAAACTCAATATGAGCCGTTCTCTACCACCATCCATGCTGGATGTCTACGAGCAGAAACCACTGTTGTACTGGACAGACAAACAACATGAGGAAGTCTGGACTACGGCAGTTACACAATGAGACAAGAGTGGAGTTGGAGTATGGGTTTACTATTACTACACTAATATACCTACAGCTCATTGGCCTATAGCAGGCAGTAGGGGTTGGATATGAGGGGATACCTATTGGATGAGGTGATGACGGGCGGTTTGGTTACGTAATGTGACGGGCAGTGGAGGAGGAGGGAGTGGGGCGGGGAAACAGTCCAACTAAAACTAAACCCGGGTGACAGACAGATCGGGACAGGCTTACCATCTGTGTGTTGGTTGTCATTAGCTGAGGAGAGGACGAGAAGCATAAAGAACAAGCAACATAAAGGTAAGAGGAGAAGAAGAGGAGGAGGAAGAGGAAGAAAATAAAAGAAAGAACTGGAAGCCAGAAAACTAAAACATCTGATATTCAAAGGAAATAAAGCAAAAACAGGCAAATCAAAGCAATCCAAAAGGTTAAAGTGATATAAATGAAGAAATATAAAAGGAGAAACGGCACAGAGAAAGATGTCYKCAGACTCAACATGCTYTCCTTTCATAGATATGAATGGGAGATCCGGTCATGGTTTTATGCAAAGGATCACAGGTGAATCTGCAGGCCAGGAGATCTTATGTCATCCATTTACCTAAAATCACCACACCTTCCACAGACGACAGCTGTTCTGACTGAAGTTTTAGAATGTTGTTCACTAATATGAATTCAATGTCAAATGAACTCAAAGGTCCATGTTGAATTGTGGGTAAAAGCTGAGTCAAAACTTGATGAAAAGTATGTACATTGATGACAATTACGTTTTCCACGTTGACAAAACGTGGAAACAACGTCGATCCAACCTGTGTGTGACCAGTGAACTCACTCATAAGCCACAGTCACAACATAGATCCAACCTGTGTGTGACCAGTGAACTCACTCATAACCCACAGTCACAATCAGCCACTCCACATCACATTCACTGGACACTCCTTCACAGCAGGAAAATAAACACTTGACATGGGCTTGGAGAAGTGCAGTATGATCAGATGATCATTATATAACTTCACACCAACATATACTCTTTAACGCAGTACTACAGTAGCCACGGCGACGGTGTCTTTACCTGTCCGTTGCTGGTGAAGGTGCTGTTGTTGAACAGGAAGTAAGAACCAAAGAAGAAGACGACGGCGTCGAACACCCCCAGGCAGGTCCAGTAGATGAAAATGGGCCAACGCAGGAGAGAGTTCTTAGCTATGTCCCTGTAGAGAGGAAACATTACAGTACACATTATATACAGTAAATATAGGAGGGAGTTCTTAGCTATGTCCCTGAACTCCCTCCTATTTTACGTAAAAGTGTACTGAATGTTTCCTCTCTACAGGACATAGCTAAAACTCCTCCTATATTTACTGTATAATGTGTACTGTAATGTTTTCCTCTCTACAGGGACATAGCTAAGAACTCCCTCCTATATTTACTGTATATAATGTGTACTGTAATTTTTCCCTCTCTACAGCGGACATAGCTAAGAACTCCCCTATATTTACTGTATATAATGGTACTGTAATTTTTCCTCTCTACAGGGACATAGCTAAGAACTCCCTCCTATATTTACTGATATATAATGTGTACGAATGTTTCCTCTCTACAGGGACATAGCTAAGAACTCCCTCCTATATTTACTGTATATAAGTGTACTGTAATGTTTCCTCTCTACAGGGACATAGCTCAGAACTCCCCTCCTATATTTACTGTAATAATGTGCTACTGTAATTTTTCCTCTCTTACAG
>NW_019944773.1:0-4421 GCF_002910315.2 Salvelinus sp. IW2-2015 | reverse complement strand
AGGAGGGAGTTCTTAGCTATGTCCCTGTAGAGAGGAAACATTACAGTACACATTATATACAGTAAATATAGGAGGGAGTCCTTAGCTATGTCCCTATAGAGAGGAGACAAGAGATCCATATTATCTGATGACCAGACATCTGAGCATAATTCTTGCATTACATTAGTCTATATACCATGTATTTGGGGATTTAATTAGATGGTTCTATTGTTTTCCCATTCATTTGTAGATTCCTTTCAATTCATACTAATATCTGACACATTTAGATTTTGGGGTGAATTGTCCCTTTAACTAGAAGAATTCCAAGCTAACAGCAATCCCACTTTCTATTAGTCTCCAGAACTAAAACAGCATTCCTCCACCACAACCGTGAGCAAGGCACCATTGATTTAACAGTTAGCTGACAAATCCAGGCATGGAGGAATGACCTGACACCAGTCAGATGCCTTTCTGCCTGCTGCATTGTCGGTCTAAATTTTCCACACAATTACCCATAGGTAGCTAGCAGGAAAATGGAGTATTGATTGTCACCAGGCAGAGAGAGGAAAAGCAAACAAAAACATCAAACATTTACTGGCAACACCACTGAACAATGTGAGCTTTACACTGTATATATGGATTCACAAACAAGTGTGTCTACGTGATTCTATTATTATCTTGTAACGTCTTACAACATCTTGAGAATGTGAATTCGGATGTTGTTTAGTAACAGAGTTCATATGAGGAGAGAGATGGCAGTCACAGTTTGCCAAGAGCTGATAGGATTTTACAATTATCTGCTCAGTATGATCTGAGGAAACGCTGTGGAAGAGATCAACTGAGGAACATTACCAATGTGAGATTTTCTAACAGTCTTCAGAAATGTATCACATCACACTATTGCATGCTGGGACAGGCAGTTGGTGGGTAGCACCTACCCTATATACACAAAAGTATGTGGACACAACTTCAAATTATAGTTCAGCTATTAATGAATAGCTGAACATTCAACATTCCGGAGTCGCCTCTACAGTGAAGAGGCGACTCCGGGATGCTGTCCTTCTAGGCAGAGTGGCAAAGAAAAAGCCATATCTCAGACTGGCCAATAAAAATGTAAGATTAAGATGGGCAAAAGAACACAGACACTGGACAGAGGAACTCTGCCTAGAAGGCCAGCATCCCGGAGTCGCCTCTTCACTGTTGACATTGAGACTGGTGTTTTGCGGGTACTATTTAATGAAGCTGCCAGTTGAGGACATTTAATAGCCTTCATTTCTCAGAACAAGAATAGACTGATGAGTTTCCGAAGAAAGTGCTTTGTTTCTGGCCATTTTGAGTCTGTAATCGAACCCACAAATGCTGATGCTCCAGATACTCAACTAGTCTAAAGAAGGCCAGTTTTATTGCTTCTTTAATCAGAACAACAGTTTTCAGCTGTGCAAAAGGGGTTTCTAATGATCAATTAGCCTTTAAAATGATGAACTTGGATTAGCTAACAACATGCCATTGGAGTGATGGTTCCTGATAATGGGTCTCTGTACGCCTATGTAGATATTCCATTAAAAATCAGCCGTTTCCAGCTACAACAGTCATTTACAACATTAACAATGTCTACACTGTATTTCTGATCAATTTGATGTTATTTTAAATGGACAATAAAAAATAGCTTTTCTTTCAAAAACAAGGACATTTCTAAGTGACCCCAAACTTTTGAACGGTAGGGTATATAATCAAGCACACAGCCATGCAAACTCCATAGACAAATATTGGCAGTAGAATGGACTTACTGAAGAGCTCAGTGACTTTTAACGTGGCACTGTCAAAGGATGCCACCTTTCCAACAAGTCAGTTAGTCCAATTTCTGCCCTGCTAGTGCTGGCTCAGTCAACTGTAAGTGCTGTTATTGTGAAGTGGAAACGTCTAGGAGCAACAACGGCTCAGTCACGAAGTAGTAGGGCACACAAGCTCACAGAACAGAACGGCTGAGTGCTGAAGCGCGTAGCACATAAAAATAGTCTGTCCTCGGTTGCAACACTAAGTACCGAGTTCCAAACTGCCTCTGAAAGCAACATAAGCACATGAACTGTTCGTCGGGAGCTTTGTGAAATGGGTTTCCGTGGCCGAGCAGACGCACACAAGTCTAAGATCACAGATTGATGGTAGCTGAAGGATGGGATTAAAAACAAACAAAAGATAACTATTGTAAAGTACATTGTGTCCGTATAATTTATATAGTATGTATAAGCTGGAAGTAGAAGCCTAAGTGTTGTTGTCCATTAGTTTACTCCAATAGGGGAGGGGTGGTAGGGTTAGGGGAAAATAATAAAGGAAAATATATTTAGAAAAATATGTATACAAAAATATATATGGGGGATTTGAAATGATGCAGACAATTACATTGATAGAAGCTACAATCTGCAGTACTACAGCTGACATCACCGATTACCAAGCATCGGCTGGAGTGGTATAAAGCTTGCCGCCATTGGACTCTGGAGCAGTGGAAAAACGTTCTCTATAGTGATGAATCACGCTTCACTATCTGGCAGTCCGACGGATGAATCTGGGTTTGGAGGATGCCAGCAGAACGCTACCTGCCCAAATGGATAGTGACAACTGTAAAGTTTAGTGGAGGAATAATGGTCTGGGGCTGTTGTTCACTGTTTGGGCTAGGCCCCTTAGTTCCAGTGAAGGGATATCTTAACGCTACAGCATACAAGGACATTCTAGATGATTCTGTGCTTCCACCTTTGTGGCAACAGTTAGGGGAAAGCCCTTTCCTGTTTAAGCATGACAATGCCCCTGTGCACAAAGCGAGGTTCAAACAGAAATGGTTTGTCGAGATCGGTGTGGAAGAACTTGACTGGCCTGCACAGAGCCCTGACCTCAACCCCATCAAACACTTTTGGGATGAATTGGAACGCCAACTGTAAGCCAGCTTAATCGCCCAACATCAGTGCCCGACCTCACTAATGCTCTTCTGGCTGAAAGGAAGCAAGTCCCTGTAGCAATGTTCCAACATCTAGTGGAAAGTCTTCCCAGTAGAGTGGAGGCTGTTATAGCAGCAAAAGGGGGGACCAACCTCATATTTAATGCCCATGATTTTGGAGTGAGATGTTCGACGAGCAGGTGTCCACATACTTTGGTCATGTAGTGTACCTGTAGAGGGAGGGGTCTTTCTTGAGGATGTCCATGTTGATGTGCTGCTCGATGAGGCTGAAGAGCAGGATAGGTAGAGAGGTAAAGCTGATATTGTACAGTGTCAGATAGGCTGTGTCATACAGCGGCTGGAGAGAGACAGGATGGTAGAGAACAACCAAGATCAGTCATTTAAAAACAATATTTATATCTTACTCATTTGTCATGCATTCTTAACCAGAGAAAAACTATTTAAACTTCTCCACAAAGTCATGGTTTAAAGTACTACAATTTTGGGCACATCTTTTATGTACCTGTTGGGAGAAGCCACAGAAGAACTGGTAGAGGAACTGAGGGAAGATGAAGGCGACATTCTGAGGAAAAACAAAATAATGTTTTAATGCTTAAATCATCAGTAGTTCTATGTTACATTTAGTGAGAAAACACTGACTTTGTAGAAGAAGTACTGGACAAGCTCTGAGATGCGGATGTAGTAGTAGTGTCCGTGAACCAGCAGCATCTTCTTCAGGTGTTTGAACTTCGGGATGGCGTAGTCGCTGTTCCGCGCTGCCTGGCGACCCTCTTTACCCATGATGCCTTAGGGGATGACATGACTGAGCGCTTTTACCATTTGTTATGCGAGTCATATACATGAATAAAAATATATAAAACTATATTCAAATATATATATAAAATCAACCAATCTAAATCGTATTCAAATTCAAATAATTTTATTGAAAAGAGGTCCATTTACAGTGAACAGGGTAATACTAACCGATGCCCACGTGAGCCTCCAGGATCATGCTAACATCATTAGCCCCGTCTCCAATGGCTAGCGTGATTGGGTGTTCTGGAGACGATTTGATCAGCTTCACAATCTGGCAACACAACGTTTCAGGATCAGTGAGATAACCGTTTTTTAAAATCTGTAATTCATCAAAGAAGATATGTCTAATACAGACAATCTTTGTAAAGAGAGTTAGAGCTAAACCTACAGACATTGTTATATGAAACGAACCACTGTATATTAACGTGACAGAGAGGATACATGTAGTAGTAAAACTTCCTATGTGAATGTCAGTCCATATTAAGACACAGCCGATAATCCTCTGCCTCCTAGGACAGCGGAGGAGAACTAGAGGGAAGGGTGGTATTGTGRAGTAAGAGATAGTGACAGTCATATCAGACAGAGCTCAATAGAACTCCTCAATAAGAGATAGCGACAGTCATATCAGACAGAGCTCAATAGAACTCCTCAATAAGAGATAGTGAGTCATATCAGACAGAGCTCAATAGAACTCCTCAGT
>NW_019944772.1:45643-61646 GCF_002910315.2 Salvelinus sp. IW2-2015 | reverse complement strand
TCAGCTGGCTTACAAGCTGACCCCTATTTCTGAAAACTGTCCGCCGCCATTGTCGCACCCCCTATACCAGCGTTCACACTCTCCTCGTTATCAATCTGAGACCCCAAAGAATTGGAAAGCGGCCCGTCATCCCCTCTTCAAAGGAGACACCCTGACCCCAAACTTACAGACCCTATATCCATCCTGCCCTGCCTATCTAAGCGTCTCGAAAGCCAAGCTCAACAAAACAAGATCACGACCATCTCGAATCCCACCGTACCTTCCGCTGTGCAACCGGTTTCCGAGCCGTCACAGGGCCCTCAGCCACGCTCAGTACAAACGAATCATAACCGCATCGATAAAAGACCATACTGTCAGCCGTCTCATCACCGGCCAAGGCTTCGACTCTGTCAAATCACCATATTCTTACTGCAGACCTCAGTAGCCTCGTTTTTCTAATGACTGCCTTGACCTGGTTCAACCAACTACCCTTTGCAGACAGAGTTCAGTGTGTCAAATCGGAGGCATGTGTCGGTCCTCTGCAGTCTCTATAGGGGTACCACAGGTCAATTCTCGGGCCGACTCTGTTCTCTGTAATAATCAATGATGTTTGCTCTTGCTCGGGCGATTCCCTGATCCACCGCTACGCAAGACGACACCATTCTGTATACTTCTGCCCTCCTTCGACACGTGCTATTCAACCCCAACGCAGCTTCAATGCCATTACAAACACTCCTTCCGTGGCTCCAACTGCTTCTTGAAACGCTAGTAAAAACCAAATGCATGCTTTGCAAAGCCGTTCGCTGGCCTGCACCCGCACGCTCCGAACTAGCTACACCACCTGTGACGTTCCGACCTAGAATATGTGGACATCTATAATATCCTAGGGTCTGCCAGACTGCAAACTTCCTTTCCAACCATATCAAACATCTCCAATCCAAATAAAATCAGAGTGGCCTTTCTATTTCGCACAAAGCCCTCCTTCACTCACGCCGCCAACTTACCCAGTAAAACTGGACATCCTACCGATCCTCGACTCGGCGATGCTACTACAAAATAGCTTTCAAACTCTAACTCAGCAAACGGAGTAGCTTTATCACAGTCCATCCGTTTGTTACTAAAGCACCGTATACGGACCCGACCCAGCTCGACCCTGTACCCTAGTCGCTGGCCCTCCACCATGTCGCGTCATAGACCCACTGGCTCCTCACTACAAGGCTATGCAGTAAACTGCCGCCTATCTTCAGTTCACTGTCACATGGCTACACCCACCCGTAGCACCGTTCCACAGGGTTATCTCACTGATATCCTTAAAGCCAAAACCTATTGGAACGCCTTTCCTCCAGTCTCTGCTGCCTGTGACGACTGGACACGAATGTGCCAAATCTCTGAAGTGAGACTTATCTCCCTCAACAACTTTAGAACATTGCTATCGAGCAGCTAAACGATCGCCAGCGTACATAGTCCATCGTAAATATAGCCACCCAATTACTACCTCACCCCCATATGCTTTATTATTTAACTTTTCTCTCTTTTGCACACATATCTCACTTGCACATGGATCATGCTGATGATTATCAACTCCATGTTAAATCTGACTAAATTGTACTTACGATTTATTGCCTCCTCCTCATGCCTTTTGCACACATTGTGCATATAATTCTCTTGTTTTCTACCATGTTATTGAATGTTGTGTTTACTCATGTTAACTCTGTTGTTGTCTGTTCACACTGCTCATGCTTTAATCTTGGCAGTCGCAGTTGCAAATGAGAACTTGTTCTCAACTAAGCTACCTGGTTTAAATAAAGGTGTAAATAAAAAAAAAATAAAAAAGAGAGGAAGATTTCTGATGCACGGAGAGGTTAGCTAGTATCTGGGGACATAGCTCGACAGACAGCCACATTACTGAAAATACCCAGGCCCTGATTTCTTCTCTAGACAACCCTTGACGATGAATGCGAAAAACTAACTCAGCCACCGAACAGAGGCGTGATTTTTGTCTATGCATTATTTTGTGGACTTCCCAGGACAGAGTGCTTTTGGTACAACCTCCTCTTCTATCTCTTACAAGAATCCATTTTAGATTGTGAGCAGGGACACCGTTTCGTGTCACTGAGGAGAAGCAGCCATTCTGGAGGTTTATCTCTCTTACCAGAGAGGGATTACAGACAGACCCTGATTCACAGATAACACACAGAGAAGCACCGAGAGAGAGCGAATCGAGAGCCAGTGAGTGAGTGAAGTGAGTGAACAAGAAGAGAGAGAAGAGAAGAGAGAGAGAGAGAGAGAGAAGAGAAGGAGAGAGAAGGAGAAGAGACGAAGAGAGAGAGAGAGAGAGAGACGAGAGAGAGAGAGAGAGAGAAACAGAGATGAGGAGAGCGAGATCCGAGGAGAATGGAGAGAGCTGCTACCCCAGTACACAGAAAGAAAATGCTAGGAAAATATAACATGATGGCATTGATCTTAATCAATCAAATGCCTGCACTTGTACATAATACCCGATGTCCTTGTCAGTAAAAGGTTGGTCTCTGTCATTCAATTAAACCTAATCACCATTATTAAAAACAAAACAATCACCGAAGACATTATGGACTCAACACAGCGTATCAGCCTACACAAATTCATGGGAGGAGATAACTTGACACCTGATTTACCATTGGATCCCTAATGATCAGCAGCATGTGCCACAGCAGGAGGAACGGACCTAATTCATGCGTGTAGATTGGTGTGATGGGATGTTCCATTGAATCAATTGTAAGTTGTGCAAACAAGAAAGTAACCTTTTAAATTAACACGAATAATATCAAACAATGTTAAAATCTAGTATCTCAAGTACATGAGAAATAGAAAGAATAGCAAAAGAATAGAATACAACTTCACGTCCATTTTTACAGCTATTCATTGATTGAGTCTGTGATGTTGGAGCCTGTATAATCCATAATGAAGAGGACCAGGCCCCATCAATACTCTACATGGTCTAGTAGGTTAGACAGGGGACAATAGCACAAGCAGCTAACATGTATCTGTGGTGCACAGATAATCAACAGAATCTATACAATGTGGCACTTTGAAGAGGAAAATACATTACTCTGAAATGACTAGTCAGAATGAGAATGGTTTTTTGTCTATGATCTGCAGCCATCTCCCAAACTTGTTAGTAGTTTACTATACTGTAATCGCCTTGTGTTCTGTTCCCAATAATCTGATGCGACTCCAGTATACTGTCCAGAGAAATAGATTAGGCAAAGTGACAGAGTCCAGTAAACATGTAGGAATTGCTCTCCCACTGTAGAGCAAGATGTGATTGGCACAATATAGAAAATCGGTGAGTGAAAGCCATCTTTCAATCAAGATTTGATTTGGGCAAGAAGAGCCTAATATTCTGATTGTCTGAAAGTCAAGTTTCTGGTTCACAGAAAAAACACATCTCGTTGAAGGCCTGAACACACTGACCAACTCTTTTCACATCAGTAAGAGGATCTGTTCTGTCCATGTGGCCACTATCAGATCACAGAGTGTTTTCTGTAGTACTTAGTAAAGAACTGGTCAGGCTCTAACATGGCAGCAAGCGACATAAACACACAGAGCATCGTAATAGAGCAGACAGACTCTTCCTGCTCCTGTGTGTCATGTTTACTGACACTATAGTTCTCTCCCCTCCAACAGGCTCTAATAACATAGTTCTCTCCCCTCTGACTGGCTCTAATAACATAGTTCTCTCCCCTCCAACAGGCTCTAATAACATAGTTCTCTCCCCTCCAACAGGCTCTAATAACATAGTTCTCTCCCCTCTGACTGCTCTAATAAACATAGTTCTCTCCCTCCAACAGGCCCAATAACATAGTTCTCTCCTCTGACTGGCTCTAATAAACATAGTCTCTCTCCTCTGACTGGCTCTAATAACATATTCTCTCTCTCCTGACTTGCTCTAAACATAGTTCTCTCCCCTCTGACTGGCTCTAATAACATAGTTCTCTCCCCCTGACTGGCTCTAATAACATAGTTCTCTCCCCTCCACAGGCTCCAATAACATAGTTCCTCCCCTCACTGGCTCTAATAACATAGTTCTCTCTCCTCTGACTGGCTCAAAACATAGTTCTCTCCCCTCTGACTGCTCTAATAACATAGTTCTCTCCCCTCCAACAGCTCCAATAACATGTTCTCTCCCCTCTGACTGGCTCTAATAACATAGTTCTCTCCCTCTGACTGGCTCTAATAACATAGTTCTCTCCCTCTGACTGGCTCTAATAACATAGTTCTCTCCTCTCTGACTGGCTCTAATAACATAGTTCTCTCCCCTCTGACTGGCTCTAAAACATAGTCTCTCCCTCCGAAGGCTCTAAAACATAGTCTTCCCCCTCAACAGGCTCAATAACAATTCTCTCCCCTCCAACAGGCTCTAATAACATATTCTCCCCTCCAACAGGCTCTAATAACATAGTTTCTCTCCCCTCCAACAGGCTCTAATAACATAGTTCCCTCCCCTCCAACAGGCTCTAATAACATAGTTCTCTCTCCTCTGACTGGCTCTAATAACATAGTTCTCTCCCCTCCGACTGGCTCTAATAACATAGTTCTCTCCCCTCCAACAGCTCTAATAACATAGTCTCTCCCCTCTGACTGCTCTAATACATAATTCTCTCCCCTCCAGCAGGCTCTAATAACATAGTTCTCTCCTCTCTGACAGGCTCTAATAACATAGTTCTCTCCCTCTGACTGGCCTCTAATAATAGTTCTCTCCCCTCTGACTGTCTCTAATAATGGAGTTCTCTCCCTCTGACTGGCTCTAATAATGGAGTTCTCTCTCCCTGACTGCTCTAATAATGGAGTTCTCTCCCCTCTGACTGTCTCTAATAATGGAGTTCTCTCCCCTCTGACTGCTCTAATAATGGATTCTCTCCCCTCTGACTGGCTCAATAATGGAGTTTCTCTCCCCTCTGACTGGCCTCTAATAATGGAGTTCTCTCCCCTCTGACTGCCTCTAATAATGAGTCTCTCCATCGGAACTGTCTCTAAAAGAGTAGTTCTCTCCCCTCTGACTGTCTCTAATAATGGAGTTCTCTCCCCTTTGACTGGCTCTAATAATGGAGTTCTCTCCCCTCTGACTGGCTCTAATAATGAGTATAGTGTTGGGTTGAATGGCACCAGAGGAGATGGCTGCCGTTTTACAGACTCTAAACCAATTGTGCTATTGTGTGTGTTTTTTCCGCATTATTTGTAACTTATTTTGTACATAATGTTTCTGCCACCATCTCTTATGACCGAAAAGAGCTTCTGGATATCAGGACAGCAATTACTCACCACGTACTAGACGAAGATTTTTTCTTTAACGAGTCGGACGTGAAGAATTTACTTCAGCCACCCGACAAGGCCAACATCCCCGTCATTAGAATTAGAAAGAGATGGAGATATCGAGGATGTAGGTCGGGGTGCCTTGTAAGGTTCCGATGGCGAGTGGGTAATCTGCCTATACCATCAGTCCGATTAGCCAACGTACAATCATTGGATAACAAAATAGACAAGATACGATCATGAATATCCTACCAACGGGACATTAAAAACTATAATAGCTTATGTTTCACCGAGTCGTGTCTGAACGGCGCATGGATAAAATACAGCTTGCGGGGTTTATGCCGCATTGGCAAGATAGACCAGCTGCCTCCGGTAAGACGACGGGTGGTGGTCTGTGCATATTTGTAAACAACAGCTGGTGCACAAAATCTAATATTAAGGAAGTCTCAAGGTGTTGCTCGCCTGAGGTAGAGTATCCCATGATAAGCTGTAGACCACACTATATACGAAGAGAGTGTTCATCTATATTTTTTGTAGCTGTCTATTTACCACTACAAACCGATGCTGGCACTAAGTCTGCACTCAATGAGCTGTATAAGGCCATAAGCTAACAGGAAAACGCTCATCCAGAGGCCCCTAGTGGCCGGGACTTTAACTTCACTAGGGTAGCGGGCAGCATTCGGAATTTTGGATGAAATGCATGCCCAAATTAAAGATTTGGATAGAAAACACTCTAAAGTTTCCAAAACTGTTAAAATAGTGTCTGTGAGTAACCTGAGAAACCTGAGAAAAATCCATTCAGGAAGTAGTTTTTTTTGGTTTTGTAGTTTTCTATTCAATGCCATTACAGTATCCATTGACTTAGGACTCAAAATGCAGTTTCTATGCCTTCCACTAGATGTCAACAGTCTTTAGAAATTGTTTCAGGCTTGTATTCTGAAAAATGAAGAAGTAAGAGCAGTCTGAATGAGTGGACCCTAAAGTGTCACAGAGCTTTTTCATGCGCGCGACCGAGAGAGTGCCTTTCTTGTTTCCCTTTTAAATTGACGACGTTATTGTCCGGTTGAAATATTATCGAATATTTAGGCCAAAAACAACCTGAGGTTTGAATATAAACATCGTTTGACATGCCTCTAAGAACTTTACGGATACAATTTGGATTTTTTTGTCTTCCTGTTTTGACTGCGTTTGAGCCTGTGGATTACTGAAGAAAACGCGAAAACAAAACTGAGGTTTTTGGATATAAAGAGACTTTATCGAACAAAAGGAACATTTATTGAGTAAATGAATGTCTGCTGAGTGCAACCATATGAAGATCATCAAAGGTAAAGGATTAATTTTATCTCTATTTCTGACATGTGTAACTGTTCTACTTGGCTGGCTACTGTTTGTAATGATTTGTCTAGTGGGCTATGTTCTCAAATAATCGTAATTTTTTAAATCTGACACCTTGGTTGGATTCACAAGAAGTTAATCTTTAAACCTATGTAAAATATGTTTTCTTTTCTGAATTTTTATAATGAGTATTTCTGTATTTGAATTTGGCGCCCAGCAGTTTCACTGGCTGTTGAAGAGGTGGGACGCTACCGTCTCACGTGCCCAAGAGAGGTTAATGCAGGGAAACTTAAATCTTTTTAAACCTAATTTCTACCAGCATGTTAAATGTGCAACTAGTGGGGGAAAAAACTCTAGACCACCTTTACGCCACACACACACAGATGTGTACAAAGCTCTCCCTCACCCTCCATTTGTCTAATCTGACCATAATTCTATCCTCCTGATTCCTGCTTACAAGCAAAAACTAAAGCAGGAAGCACCAGTGACTCAGTCAATAAAGAAGTGGTCAAATGACGCAGATGCTAAGCTACCGGACTGTTTTGCTGGCACAGACTGGAATATGCTCCGAGATTCTTCCGATGGCATTGAGTAGTACACCAAATCAGTCATTGGGTTCATCAATAAGTGCGTCGATGGCGTCATCCCCACAGTGACAGTACGTACATACCCCAACCAGAAGCCATGGATTACAGGCAACATCCGCACTGAGCTAAAGGGTAGAGCAGCCGCTTTCAAGGAGTGGGAGCCTAAGCCAGAAGCTTATAAGAAATCCCGCTATGCCCTCAGACAAACCATCAAATAGGCAAAGCGTCAATACAGGACTAAGATTGAATCCTACTACACTGGTTCCGACACTCATCGGATGTGGCAGGGCTTGCAAACTATTACAGACTACAAAGGGAAGCACAGCTGCGAGCTGCCCAGTGACACGAGCCTACCAGACGAACTAAAATACTTCTATGCTCGCTTCGAGGCAAGCAACACTGAAACATGCATGAGAGCATCAGCTGTTCCGGATGACTGTGTGATCACGCTCTCCGCAGCCGATGTGAGTTAAGACCTTTAAACCGTGTGGGGATGACAAGGCCTCAGGGCCAGACGGATTACCAGGACGTGTACTGCGAGCATGCACTGACCAACTGGCAAGTGTATTCACTGACATTTTCAACCTGAGCCTGACCGAATCTGTAATACCAACATGTTTCATGCAGACCACCCTGTGAAAAAGAACACTAATGTAACCTGCCTAATTGACTGAGAAGGCAAAAAGTGTTCTTTAATGGTTGCTTTTCAAACATATTTAATATACACTGTGGTGTTCCTCAAGGAAGTTGCCTAAGCTCACTTCTCTACCCTATCTTGACTAATGATTTACCTTCAGTAATGAACAAAGCAAGAGTGATCATGTATGCTGATGACTCTACAATGTATAGCGCAGCATCAGAATGTAATGAACTAACAGATGTACTGAGCAGTGAACTAAGATTACAGTTCAGCATTTAACATCATTGTACCCTCCAAACTCATCATTAAGCTCGAGACCCTGGGCCTAGGAACAGTGGGTTAATAACTGCCTTGTTCAGGGGCAGAACAACAGCTTTTTTTTTTTACCTTGTCAGCTCAAGGATTCAATCTTGCAACCTTTTGGTTACAAGTACAACACTCTAACCACTAGGCTACCTGCCGCCCAACATACTGACTCAATCTCAAGCCACTTTAAAAAGAAAAATTGGATGTAATAAATGTATCACTAGTCACTTTAAACAATGCCACTTTATATAATGTTTACATACCCTACATTACTCATCTCATACGTATATACTGTACTCTATACCATCTACTGCATCTTGCCTATGCCGTTCGGCCATCACTCATCCATATATTTATTCTTATTATATTCTTATTCATTCCTTTACACTTGTGTGTATAAGGTAGTTGTTGTGAAATTGTTAGATTACTTGTTAGATATTACTGCATGGTTGGAACTAGAAGCACAAGCATTTCGCTACACTCGCATTAACATCTGCTAACCATGTGTATGTGACCAATATTATTTTATTTTATTTTATTTTATTTGAATGGTGTCTGAGTGAGTTGATATGAACAAATTGGTGTTGAACATTTCTAAAATGAAATGTATTGTATTTGGTTCAAGATACACTATTGTTCAAAAGTTTGGGATCACATAGAAATGTCCTTGTTTTGGAAAGAAAATCACATTTTTTGTCCATAAAAAGAACATCAAATTGATCAGAAATACAGTGTAGACATTGTTAATGTTGTAAATGACTATTGTAGCTGGAAACGGCTGATTTGTTTTATAGAATATCTACATAGGCGTACAGAGGCCCATTATCAGCAACCATCACTCCTGTGTTCCAATGGCACGTTGTGTTAGCTAATCCAAGTTTATCATTTTAAAAGGATAATTGATCGTTAAAAAACCCTTTTGCAATTATGTTAACACAGGTGAAAACTGTTGTGCTGATTAAAGAGGCAATACAACTGGCTTTCTCTAGACTAGTTGAGTATCTGGAGCATCAGCATTTGTGGGTTCAATTACATGCTCAAAATGGCCAGAAACAAAGTATCATGACACAAGGCGTCTTACAGTGTTTATTAATCCAAAAGGAGTAGGCAAAAGAATGGTCATGGACAGGCAAAAGGTAAAAATCAGATCAGAGTCCAGGAGGTACAGAGTGGCAGACAGGCTCTTGGTCAAGGCAGGCAGAATGGTCAGGCAGGCAGGTACGGAGTCCAGAAACAGGCAAGGGTCAAAACCGGGAGGACTAGGAAAAGGAGAATATCAAAAAGCAGGAGAACGGGGAAAACGCTGGTTGACTTGGGAAAACATACAAGACGAACTGGCACAGAAAGACAGGAAACACAGGGATAAATACACTGGGGAAAATCAGCGACACATCGAGGGGTGGAGGAAATCACAAGGACAGGTGAAACAGATCAGGGCGTGACACAAAGTCCTTTCTTCTGAAACTCGTCAGTGTATTCTTGTTCTAAGAAATTAAGGCTATTCCATGCAAGAAATTGCCAAGAAACTGAAGATCTCGTACAACGCTGTGCACTACTTCCTTCACAGAACAGCGCAAACTGTCTCTAACCAGAATAGAAAGAGGAGTGGGAAGCCCTGGTGCACAACTGAGCAAGAGGACAAGTACATTAGAGTGTCTAGTTTGAGAAACAGATGCCTCACAAGTCCTCAACTGGCAGCTTGATTAAATAGTACCCGTAAAACACCAGTCTCAACGTCAACAGTGAAGAGGTGACTCCGGGATTCTGGCCTTCTAAGCAGAGTTGCAAAGAAAAAGACATATCTCAGACTGGTCAATAAAAATAAAAGATTAAGATGGGGAAAAGAACACAGACACTGGACAGAGGAAGATTAGAAAAAAGTGTTATGGACGGAGGAATCTAAGTTTGAGGTGTTCGGATCACAAAGAAGAACATTCGTGAGACACAGAAAAAATTTAAAGATGCTGGAGGAGTGCCTGACGCCATCTGTCAAGCGTGGTGGAGGCAATGTGATGGTCTGGGGGGTGCTTTGGTGGTGGTAAAGTGGGAGATTTGCACAGGGTAATAGGGATCTTGATCTTCACTCCATTTTGCAACGCCATGCCATACCCTGTGGACGGCGCTTAATTGGAGCTAATTTCCTCCTGCAACAGGACAATGACCCAAAGCACAGCTCCAAACTATGCCAAAACTATTTAGGGAAGAAGCAGTCAGCTGGTATTCTGTCTATAATGGAGTGGCCAGCACAGTCACCGGATCTCAACCCTATTGAGCTGTTGTGGGAGCAGCTTGACCGTATGGTACGTAAGAAGTGCCCATCAAGCCAATCCAACTTGTGGGAGGTGCTTCAGGAAGCGTGGGGTGAAATCTCTTCAGATTACCTCAACAAATTGACAGCTAGAATGCCAAAGGTCTGCAAGGCAGTAATTGCTGCAAATGGAGGATTCTTTGACGAAAGCAAAGTTTGAAGGACACAATTATTATTTCAATTAAAAATCAGTATATATAACCTTGTCAACGTCTTGACTATATTTCCCATTCATTTTGCAACTAATTTCATGTATGTTTTTATGGAAAACAAGGACATTTCTAAGTGACCCCAAACTTTTGAATGGTAGTGTATATGCTTGCTGATGATCCCCAATTGAATTTGTCGATGAATAGAACTCATGTAGAGCAAGTGAAAAAAAACGAAGCTTCTAGGCGTCATGTTGGATGCAGCTTTATCATGGTCAGAACACATAGATAATGTTGTTATTAAGATGGGTAAGGGAATTGCTGTTACAAGAAAATGTTCAGAGTATGTAACATCTAACACACTGAATCTGGTGATTCAATCCCTGGTCCTATCACACTTAGAGTACTGTCCAGTTATATGATCATCTGCAGCAAAGAAAGATATAAAAAAAGCTCAAAACAGGGCTGCCAGATTAGTACTTCATTGCTCTATCCGTATGAATATTATCCAAATGCATCAGAATCTCTCATGGCTTCACTTTAAAAACAAATTACTATCCAGTCTTCTGATTTTCGTTAGGAACGCTATATTTTTTTAAAAACAGTATTTTTCAGGCCAGTTAGTACATACTAGCAACACTCCTCCCTACAGAGCCGTCCTGCCATGACCAGCCAGAGCCGTCCTGCCATGACCAGCCAGAGCGTCTGCCATGACCAGCCAGAGCCGTCCTGCCATGACCACCAGAGCCGTCCTGCATGACCTGCCAGAGCCGTCCTGCCATGACCTGCCAGAGCCGTCCATTCAGGACCTGCCAGAGCCGTCCAGCCAGGGCCTGCCAGAGCCGTCCAGCCAGGACCTGCAGAGCCGTCGCCAGGACCTGCCGGAGTCCCTCAGCCAGGATCTGCTGAGTCCTCAGCCAGGATCTGCCGGAGTCCTCAGCCATCTGCAGAGTCCTCAGCCAGGATCTGCCAGAGTCCCTCAGCCAGGATCTGCCAGAGTCCCTCAGCCAGGATCTGCCAGAGTCCCTCAGCCAGGATCTGCCAGAGTCCTCAGCCAGGATCTGCCAGAGTCCCTCAGCCAGGATCTGCCAGAGTCCTCAGCCAGGATCTGCCAGAGTCCCTCAGCCAGGATCTGCCAGAGTCCCTCAGCAGGATCTGCCAGAGTCCCTCAGCCAGGATCTGCCAGAGTCCCTCAGCCAGGATCTGCAGAGTCCCTCAGCCAGGATCTGCCAGAGTCCCTCAGCCAGGATCTGCCAGAGTATATCAGCCGGGACCTGCCCTTGTCCCGGTGTTGCCCCTTGTCCCGGTGCTGCTCTTTATCCCGGTGCTCCCTTTGTCCCGGTGCTGCCCTTGTCCCGGTGCTGCCCCTTGTCCCGGTGCTGCCCTTGTCCGGTGCTGCCCTTGTCCCGGTGCTGCCCCTTGTCCCGGTGCTGCCCTTGTCCGGTGCTGCCCCTTGTCCGGTGCTGCCCTTGTCCGGTGCTGCCCCTTGTCCCGGTGCTTGCCCTTGTCCGGTGCTGCCCCTTGTCCCGGTGCTGCCCTTCTCCGGTGCTGGCCATTCATTTAGGGGATGTTAGTTTTAGGGTGGTCATTGGGAGGGGAAGACAGAAGCGGGGAGTGACTATGGTGGTGTGGGGACAGCGTCCAGAGCCGGAGCCACCACCGTGGTCAACTGCCCACCCAGACCCTCCCCTGGACTTTGTGCTGGTGCGCCCGGCGTTCGCACCTTGAGGGGGGGGTTTTGTAACGGTCCTGACCTGTTTTATGTTGTTTTTGTATGTGTTTAGGTCAGGGCATGTGTTTTGGGTGGGCAGTCTATGTTATCTGTTTCTATGTTGGTTGTGGTTGCCTGGTATGGCTCTTAATTAGAGGCAGGTGTTTTGCGTTCTCCTCTAATTAAGAGTCATATTTAGGTGGGTGTTCTCACTGTTTGTTTGTGGGTGATTGTCTCCTGTGTCGTCGAATGTATGTACCATACGGGACTGTTTGGCTGTTCGTTTATTTTGATGTCGTCTGTTTCTGTCCGTGAGTTTACGTTTAGTTATGTAAGTTTATGTTCAGGTTTCGTCAACGTCGTTTTCTTGTTTTGTTTATTTGAAAGTGTTTTGTTTCGTGTTGCCGTCGTGTTAAATAAAAAGATGGCTTATTTCCCGAATGCTGCATTTTGGTCTGATGATCCTTCTCCTCTCTCTCGTCCGAGAATGAGGAGAGAGACAGCCATGACACCAGTCTTCTGATTTTCGTTAGGAACGCTATATTTTTTTAAAAACAGTATTTTTCAGTCCAGTTAGTACATACTAGCAACACGCATAACCACCAAAACAAACAAATTACTATCCAGTCTTCTGATTTTCGTTAGGAACGCTATATTTTTTTAAAACAGTCTTTTTCAGTCCAGTTAGTACATACTAGCAACACGCATAACCACCAAACCAGACTGGCAAATTCAGGGCAGCTTAAGACAACCAAAGCCAAGGACAAATTGCCAAATCTACAGTTTATATATAGAGCCATAGCTGAATGGAACTCTTTACCAATCCATATATCTCAGGCAAAAAGTAAATCCACCTTGGCTCACATCAACACCATTATCCCAGAAACCCTAGACCCACTCCAATTTGCATACCGCGCCAACAGATGATGCAATCTCTATTGTACTCCACACTGCCCTTTCCCACCTGGACAAAATGAACACCTAAGTGAGAATGCTATTAATTGACTACAGCTCAGCGCTCACACCATAGAGAGAGAGAGAGGGCGAGAGGGCTAGAGGTCGAGAGAGAGGCGCGAGAGAGAGATGACCAGTATGGGAGACAAAAAGCTTTGAACAGGTTCCTGAAGGTGACTGTAATCAGTGCTCTAGTTCTCATTAGCTCCATACATTTTTATATATTTTTTTTTCATCTTTATTTAACCAGGTAGGCCAGTTGAGAACAAGTTTCTCATTTACAACTGCGACCTGGCCAAGATAAAGCAAAGCAGTGTGACACAAACAACAACACCGAGTTACACATGGAATAAACAAATGTACAGTCAATAACACATTAGGAAAAAATGTAAAAATATATATTTTTTTAATCTACACATCAATAAAACCATCCCACATTCACATCAATAAAACCATCCCACATTAACGTCAATAAACCATCCCACATTAACGTCAATAAACCATCCCACATTAACGTCAATAACACATCCCACAGAGTTCAGTAATCCAGAGGTGGAGCAGAGGTACAGGACGTCAGGCAGGCTCAGGCTCAGGGACAGGCAGAGTCCAGTAAACCAGAGGTGGAGCAGAGGTACAGGACGTCAGGCAGGCTCAGGGACAGGCAGAGTTCAGTAATACAGAGGTGGAGCAGAGGTACCGGACGGCAGGCAGGCTCAGGGTCAGGGACAGGCAGAGTCCAGTAAACCAGAGGTGGAGCAGAGGTACGCGGACGGCAGGCAGGCTCAGGGTCAGGACAGGCAGAGTCCAGTAAACCAGAGGTGGAGCAGGTACCGGACGGCAGGCAGGCTCAGGGACAGGCAGAGTTCAGTAATCCAGAGGTGGAGCAGAGGTACCGGACGGCAGGCAGGCTCAGGGTCAGGGACAGGCAGAGTCCAGTAAACAGAGGTGGAGCAGAGGTACCGGACGGCAGGCAGGCTCAGGGTCAGGGACAGGCAGAGTTCAGTAATACAGAGGTGGAGCAGAGGTACAGGACGTCAGGCAGGCTCAGGGTCAGGGACAGGCAGAGTTCAGTAATACAGAGGTGGAGCAGAGGTACAGGACGGCAGGCAGGCTCAGGGTCAGGGACAGGCAGAGTTCAGTAATACAGAGGTGGAGGCAGGTACAGGACGGCAGGCAGGCTCTCAGGGTCAGGGACAGGCAGAGTTCAGTAATACAGAGGTGGAGCGAGGTACAGGACGGCAGGCAGGCTCAGGGTCAGGGACAGCAGAGTCCAGTAAACCAGAGGTGGAGCAGAGGTACAGGACGTCAGGCAGGCTCAGGTGCAGGGACAGGCAGAGTTCAGTAATACAGAGGTGGAGCAGAGGTACAGGACGGCAGGCAGGCTCAGGGTCAGGGACAGGCAGAGTTCAGTAATACAGAGGTGGAGCAGAGGTACCGGACGGCAGGCAGGCTCAGGGTCAGGGACAGGCAGAGTCCAGTAAACCAGAGGTGGAGCAGAGGTACGGACGGCAGGCAGGCTCAGGGTCAGGACAGGCAGAGTCCAGTAAACCAGAGGTGGAGCAGAGGTACCGGACGGCAGGCAGGCTCAGGGTCAGGGACAGGCAGAGTTCAGTAATCCAGAGGTGGAGCAGAGGTACCGGACGGCAGGCAGGCTCAGGGTCAGGGACAGGCAGAGTCCAGTAAACCAGAGGTGGAGCAGAGGTACCGGACGGCAGGCAGGCTAGGTCAGGGACAGGCAAGAGTTCAGTAATACAGAGGTGGAAGCAGAGGTACAGGACGTCAGGCAGGCTCAGGGTCAGGACAGGCAGAGTTCGGTAATACAGAGGTGGAGCAGAGGTACAGGACGGCAGGCAGGCTCAGGGTCAGGGACAGGCAGAGTTCAGTAATACAGAGGTGGAGCAGAGGTACAGGACGGCAGCAGGCTCAGGGTCAGGGACAGGCAGAGTCCAGTAAACCAGAGGTGGAGCAGAGGTACAGGACGTCAGGCAGGCTCAGGGTCAGGGCCAGGCAGAGTCCAGTAAACCAGAGGTGGAGCAGAGGTACAGGACGTTCAGGCAGGCTCAGGGTCAGGGACAGGCAGAGTTCAGTAATACAGAGGTGGAGCAGAGGTACAGGACGGCAGGCAGGCTCAGGGTCAGGGACAGGCAGTGTTCAGTAATACAGAGGTGGAGCAGAGGTACCGGACAGCAGGCAGGCTCAGGGTCAGGGACAGGCAGTGTTCAGTAATACAGAGGTGGAGCAGAGGTACAGGACGGCAGGCAGGCTCAGGGTCAGGGACAGGCAGTGTTCAGTAGTCCAGAGGTGGAGCAGAGGTACAGGACGTCAGGCAGGCTCAGGGACAGGCAGAGTTCAGTAATCCAGAGGTGGAGCAGAGGTACAGGACGGCAGGCAGGCTCAGGGTCAGGGACAGGCAGCGCGGTCAAAAACCAGGAGGATGAGAAAAAGAGGGTCTGGGAAAAGACAGGAGCTGACAGGACAACGCTGGCAAGCTTGACAAACAAGACGAACTGGCACAGAGACAGACAACACAGGTATAAACACCCAGAGGTAAGTGAGGAAGATGGGCGACACCTGGAGGGGGTGGAGACAAGCTCAAGGACAGGTGAAACAGATCAGGGCGTGGATCAATAAAACCATCCCACATTCACATCAATAAAACCACTCTCACATTCACATTATTTGTGATGTTCTAACCGCTCAGATACTCTTGCCCACTGCTTATGATGTTTCTAGTACCCAATA
>NW_019944772.1:27241-45618 GCF_002910315.2 Salvelinus sp. IW2-2015 | reverse complement strand
CACGCATAACCACCAAAACAAACACATTACTATCAGTTCTTGATTTTCGTTAGAACGCTATATTTTTTTAAAAACAGTATTTTTCAGGCCAGTTAGTACATACTAGCAACACGCATAACACACAACAAACAAATTACTATCCAGTCTTCTGATTTTCGTTAGGAAGCTATATTTTTTTAAAAACAGTATTTTTCAGGCCAGTTAGTACATATAGCAACACGCATAACCACAAAAACAAACAAATTACTATCCAGTCTCTGATTTTTCGTTAGGAACGCTATATTTTTTTAAAACAAGTATTTTTCAGGCCTTTAGTACATACTAGCAACACGCATAACCACAAACACAAACAAATTACTATCCAGTTGTAACGGTCTGACTGTTTTATGTTTTTGTATGTTTGTTTTTTAAGGTTCAGGCCATTGTTTTTGGGTTTTTTTGTTTGGGTGGCAGTCTATGTTATCTGTTTCTATGTGGTTGTGGTTGCCTGGTATGGCTCTTATTAGAGGCAGGTTTTTGCGTTCTCCTCTAATTAAGAGTCATATTTAGGTAGGGTGTTTCACTGTTTGTTTGTGGTGATTGTCTCCTGTGTCGTCGAATGTATGTACCATACGGGACTGTTTGGCTGTTCGTTTATTTTGATGTCGTCTGTTTCTGTCCGTGAGTTTACGTTTAGTTATGTAAGTTTATGTTCAGGTTTCGTCAACGTCGTTTTCTTGTTTTGTTTATTTGAAAGTGTTTTTGTTCGTGTTGCGTCGTGTTAAATAAAAGATGGCTTATTTCCCGAATGCTGCATTTTGGTCTGATGATCCTTTCTCTCCTCTCCTCGTCCGAGGATGAGGAGAGAGACAGCCATGACAGAATCACCACCAAACTAGGACCAAGCGGCAAGGGAGTGCTCAACAGAGCAATAAGGACTCCTGACTTGGAGGAGATCCTGGACGGTAGAGGACCTTGGGCTCAGCCAGGGGAATATCGCCGTCCAAGGAGGAGTTGGAAGCAGCGAAGGCTGAGAGGCGCTGGTATGAGGAGGCAGCGCGGCGACGCGGTTGGGAGCCCGTGAGTCAGACCCAAAAATTTCTTGGGGGGGGCACACGAGGAGTGTGGCAAAGCGGGTAGGATACCCGAGCCAACTCCCCGTGCTTACCGTGGAGGTAGAAGGCGTCGTACTGGTAAGACACCGTGTTATGCGGTAAAGCGCACGGTGTCCCAGTACGCGTGCTTAGCCCAGTGCGGGCTATTCCACCTTGCCGCACTGGAGGGCTAAGTTGGGCATCGAGCCGGATGTCATGAAGCCGGCCCAACGTATCTGGCCTCCAGTACGTCTCTCGGGCGGCGTACATGGCACCAGCCTTACAGGTGGTGTCCCCGGTTCGCCTGCATAGCCCAGTGCGGGCTATTCCACCTCGCCGCACTGGCAGGGCTACGGGGACCATTCAACCTGGTAGGGTTGGGGAGGCTCGGTGCTCAAGAGCATGTGTCCTCCTTCACGGTCGGTAGACCCGGTGCCACCTCCATGTACCAGTCCTCGGTGGCAGCCCCCGTACCAGGCTGTCTCTCCGGGTTCCTCTCTCTGCTGTTTCCTCCTCTCCAGCGCAGCCAGTGCCTAGACCACGCACCAGGCTGTCTCTCCTTCTGCCTCCTACAGAGCCGTCCTGCCATGACCAGCCAGAGCCGTCCTGCCATGACAGCCAGAGCCGTCCTGCCATGACCAGCCAGAGCGTCTGCCATGACAGCAGAGCCGTCCTGCCATGACCTGCCAGAGCGTCCTGCATGACCTGCCAGAGCCGTCCATTCAGGACTGCCAGAGCCGTCCAGCCAGGCCTGCCAGAGCCGTCCAGCAGGACCTGCCGAGCCGTCCAGAGGACCTCGGATCCTCAGCCAGGATCTGCCGAGTCCTAGCCAGATCTGCGGAGTCTCAGCCAGGATCTGCCAGAGTCCCTCAGCCAGGATCTGCCGAGGTCCCTCACCAGGATCTGCCAGAGTCCTCAGCCAGGATCTGCCAGAGTCCCTCAGCCAGGATCTGCCAGAGTCCCTCAGCCAGGATCTGCCAGGTCTCAGCCAGGATCTGCCAGAGTCCCTCAGCCAGGATCTGCCAGAGTC
The DNA here is from genome assembly GCF_002910315.2 of Salvelinus sp. IW2-2015. Taxonomy (NCBI): domain Eukaryota; kingdom Metazoa; phylum Chordata; class Actinopteri; order Salmoniformes; family Salmonidae; genus Salvelinus; species Salvelinus sp. IW2-2015. The sequence continues at coordinate 43,515 of NW_019944772.1, read as the reverse complement.
CCTCAGCCAGGATCTGCCAGAGTCCTCAGCCAGGATCTGCCGAGTCCTCAGCAGGATCTGCAGAGTCCCTGCAGCCCTCAGCAGGATCTGCCAGAGTCCCTCAGCCAGGATCTGCCAGAGTATATCAGCCGGGACCTGCCCTTGTCCCGGTGTTGCCCTTGTCCCGGTGCTGCTCTTTCTCCGGTGCTGCCCCTTGTCCGCGGTGCTGCCCTTGTCCGGTGCTGCCCCTTGTCCCGGTGCTGCCCTTGTCCGGTGCTGCCCTTGTCCGTGCTGCCCTTGTCCGGTGCTGCCTTTGTCCGGTGCTGCCCCTTGTCCCGGTGCTGCCTTGTCCGGTGCTGCCCTGTCCCGGTGCTGCCCTTGTCCCGGTGCTGCCCCTTGTCCGGTGCCTCCTCTCCGGTGCTGGCCATTCATTTAGGGATGTTAGTTTTAGGGTGGTCATTGGGAGGGGAAGACAGAAGCGGGGAGTGACTATGGTGTGTGGGGACAGCGTCCAGAGCCGGAGCCACCACCGTGGTCAACTGCCCACCCAGCCCTCCCCTGGACTTTGTGCTGGTGCGCCGGCGTTCGCACCTTGAGGGGGGGGTTTTGTAACGGTCCTGACCTGTTTTATGTTGTTTTTGTATGTGTTTAGGTCAGGGCATGTGTTTTGGGTGGGCAGTCTTGTTATCTGTTTCTATGTTGGTTGTGGTTGCCTGGTATGGCTCTTAATTAGAGGCAGGTGTTTTGCGTTCTCCTCTAATTAAGAGTCATATTTAGGTAGGGTGTTCTCACTGTTTGTTTGTGGGTGATTGTCTCCTGTGTCGTCGAATGTATGTACATACGGGACTGTTTGGCTGTTCGTTTATTTTGATGTCGTCTGTTTCCGTCCGTGAGTTTACGTTTAGTTATGTAAGTTTATGTTCAGGTTTCGTCAACGTCGTTTCTTGTTTTGTTTATTTGAAAGTGTTTTGTTTCGTGTTGCCGTCGTGTTAAATAAAAAGATGGCTTATTTCCCGAATGCTGCATTTTGGTCTGATGATCCTTCTCTCTCTCTCCTCGTCCGAGGATGAGGAGAGACAGCCATGACACCAGTCTTCTGATTTTCGTTAGGAACGCTATATTTTTTAAAAAAACAGTATTTTTCAGTCCAGTTAGTACATACTAGCAACACGCATAACCACCAAAACAAACAAATTACTATCCAGTCTTCTGATTTTCGTTAGGAACGCTATATTTTTTAAAAACAGTCTTTTTCAGTCCAGTTAGTACTACTAGCAACACGCATAACCACCAAACCAGACTGGCAAATTCAGGGCAGCTAAGACAACCAAAGCCAAGGACAAATTGCAAATCTACAGTTTATATATAGAGCCATAGCTGAATGGAACTCTTTACCAATCCATATATCTCAGGCAAAAAGTAAATCCACCTTGGCTCACATCAACACCATTATCCCAGAAACCCTAGACCCACTCCAATTTGCATACCGCGCCAACAGATGATGCAATCTCTATTGTACTCCACACTGCCCTTTCCCACCTGGACAAAATGAACACCTAAGTGAGAATGCTATTAATTGACTCAGCTCAGCGCTCAACACCATAGAGAGAGAGAGGGCGAGAGGGCTAGAGGTCGAGAGAGAGCGCGAGAGAGAGATGACCAGTATGGAGACAAAAAGCTTTGAACAGGTTCCTGAAGGTGACTGTAATCAGTGCTCTAGTTCTCATTAGCTCCATACATTTTTATATATTTTTTATTTATTTGGCCCAGTGGGGCTTCAGTCATTCTCAATCTCCTCATAGGAGAATAAAAGGCTCTCTGTTGAGACAGTCACATGATCAGGGTAACTATCTATCTTGGGGGAATAGAGACTTCAAAARAGACAAGTATACACCGATTAATTGATCATGTTTCAGTGCTTTTCAATCCTTATCCCTCAGTCAGCCTCCATATTTGAAAAAAGAACATACATGCATGGACTGACAGACAGACACACACACACACACATGCACAAGGCTAAGCACACACGTACACGCATTCGCACAGACACAGAAACAGACCACACACACACCACACATACACACTCAGACGCACACACACGGGAAGATAGATATGAGTGCTCCTTGTCTCCATCTTTGATGTCTATCTCAGCTCACTGCATCTGAATCAACACTGACAGATGACTGGTTAATAGGTCATTAAATGTAGAAATGAGAGAGGTGTGGGCTGAGCTGCTAGTTCCCTCCTAGATAGCGGTTTGCTCTACCGCCTCCGCTTTTCTCTGCACTCTCTCCCCCACATTAACTTTCATTAATCAAAACAACTTCATTAACAGACCTTAATTACAACACAGAGGAGAGGCTTTGAAGAGGGAATGCCTGGCCATTAGACTTTCAAGTCTTGCCTGAAATCTGTTTGAAACCCTGGAAAAGATGTGGAATTAAACCAATGATTATAAATCTAATTACATAATCTTCGTTTGACAGCTCAATCTAGCCTCTCATTTTGCATTCCTCATTTGTGTTTCATGTTGTTCCTCTTCCCTCCTCGTTATCGCTCTATAACACCTAAGATACATTTAACTCAGCTGTCAATCCAACACCATCACCTTACATTTACTACCATGCAGGGATAATCAAGTGACATGACCTTACATTTACTACCATTGTCACGATCGTGTGGAGAGACGGACCAAGGCGCAGYGTGATAATGATACATCTTCTCTTTATTATAGAAGATGAAAGAACACAACACGAAACACTTTAACAAACTAACAAAAACAACAAACGATCGTGAAGCTATAACGAACTAGTGCACACATGCAACATAGACATAGACAATTACCCACAAACACCTAAAGCCTATGGCTACCTTAAATATGGCTCCCAACAAGTACAACAATAACCAGCTGTCTCTGATTGAGAACCAAATCAGGTAACCATAGACTTTCCTAAACACCTACACTCAACCATAGACAATCCTAGACACATACACTCAACACAAACCACACAAAACCAACACCCCTTTACATAAAAACACCGCAAAACACAAACATACCCCTGTCACACCCTGACCTAACTAAAATAATAAAAGAAAACAAAGAATACTAAGGCCAGGCCGTGACATACACCCCCCCTTAAGGCGAACTCCGGCGCACCAGAACATAGTCTAGGGGAGGGTCTGGGTGGGCGTCCGTCCACGCGGCGGCTCCGGCACTGGTCGTGGTCCCCACCCCACCATAGTCACTACCCGCTTACTTAAACCCACTGGAAATAGGGCAGCACCGGACTAAGAGGCAGCACCGGACTAAGGGGCAGCACGCGACTAAGGGACAGCACCAGGATAAGGGACAGCACCAGGATAGGACAGCACCAGGATAAGGAACAGCACCAGGATAAGGGACAGCACCAGATAAGGGCAGTACCAGGATAAGGGGCAGCACCAGGCTAAGGGGCAGCACCAGGCTAAGGGGCAGCTCCGGACTGAGGAACGGATCCTGGCTGGACGGCTCTGGCGGATCCTGGCTGTAACGGCTCATGGCTGGCTGACGGATCTGGCTGCTCATGGCTGGCTGACGGATCTGGCTGCTCATGCTGGCTGACGGATCTGCTGCTCATGGCTCGGATCTGCTGCAGCTGGCTGACGGATCTGGCTGCTCATGGCTGGCTGACGTGATCTGGCTGGCTGCTCATGGCTGGCTGACGGATCTTGGCTGCTCATGGCTGGCTGACGGATCTGGCTGCTCAAGGCGGCTGACGGATCTGGCTGCTCACTGGCCGGCTGACGCCTCTGGACGCTCAATGGCCGGCTGACGGCTCTGGACGCTCATGGCCGGCTGACGGCTCTGGACGCTCATGGCCGGCTGACGGCTCTGGACGCTCATGGCCGGCTGACGGCTCGACGCTCATCGGCGCTGACGCTCTGGAGCTCATGGCCGGCTGACGGCTCTGGACGCTCATGCCGGCTGACGGCTCTGGACGCTCATGGCCGGCTGACGCTTCGACGCTCATGGCCGGCTGACGGCTCTGGACGCTCATGCCGCTGAACGGCTCTGACGCTCATGTCCGGCTGACGGCTCTGGACGCTCATGTCCGGTTGCGGCTCTGGCAGATCCTGTCCGGTTGGCGGCTCTGGCAGATCCTGTCCGGTTGCGCGGCTCTGGCAGATCCTGTCCGGTTGGCGGCTCTGGCAGAATCCTGTCCGGTTGGCGGCTCTGGCAGATCCTGTCCGGTTGGCGGCTCTGGCAGATCCTGTCCGTTGGCGGCTCTGGCAGATCCTGTCCGGTTGGCGGCTCTGGCAGTCCTGTCCGGTTGGCGGCTCTGGCAGATCCTGACTGACGAATGGCTCTAGCGGCTCCTGACTGACGATCGGCTCTGACGGCTCGGGACAGACGGGCGGCTCTAACGGCACTGGGCAGACGGATGGCTCTAACGGCACTGGGCAGACGGATGGCTCAGATGGCGCTGGGGAGACGATGGCTCGATGGCGCTGGGAGACGGATGGCTCAGATGGCGCTGGGGAGACGGATGGCTCAGATGGCGCTGGGGAGACGGATGGCTCAGATGGCGCTGGAGAGACGGATGGCTCTGGCCGATAAGGCGCACTGTAGACCTGGTGCGTGGTGCCGGAACTGGAGGCACCGGGCTAGAGACACGCACCTTCAGCGTAGTGCGGGGAGAAGGAACAGGGCAATCTGGACCTGGATACGCACATTAGGCCAGTGCGTGGTGCCGGCACTGGTGGTACCGGGCTGGGGACACGCACTTCAAGGCTAGTGCGGGGAGCAGCAACAGGATGCACAGGACTCTGGAGACGCACAGGAGGCTTGGTGCGTGGCGTAGGCACTGGTGGTAATGGGCTGGGACACGCACCATTGGACGAGTGCGTGGAGGAGGAAACAGGGCTCTGGAGACACACTGGAAGCCGGGTGCGTGGTGTAGGCACTGGTGGAACTGGACTGGGGCGGGGAGGTGGCGCCGGAAATACCGGACGTGCAGGCGTACTGGCTCCCTTGAGCACCGAGCCTGCCAACCTTACCTGGTTGAATGCTCCCCGTCGCCCGACCAGTGCGGGGAGGTGGAATACCCGCACCGGGCTATGTAGGCGAACCGGGGACACCATGCGTAAGGCTGGTGCCATGTAAGCCGCGAGGAGACGCACTGGTGGCCAGATAGGTAAGCCGGCTTCATGGCACTTGGCTCAATGCTCAATCAGCCCTACCAGTGCGGGAGGTGGAATAACCCGCACTGGCTATGCACACGTACAGGAGACACCGTGCGCTCTACTGCGTAACACGGTGCCTGCCCGTACCCGCTCTCCACGGTTAGCCTGGAATGGGCGCAGGTCTCCTACCTGCCCTCGGCCCACTACCTCCTAGCCACCCCCAAGAAATGTTTGGGTAGTACTCACGGGCTTCCAGCCTTGCCTCCTTGCTGCCTCCTCATATCGCCGCCTCTCTGCTTTCGCTGCCTCCAGCTCAGCTTTGGGACGGCGATATTCTCCAGGTTGAGCCCAAGGTCCCTTTCCATCCAATATCTCCTCCCATGTCCAAGAATCCTTGATGCCTTGCTCCGTTGCCGCTTGTCACGCTGCTTGATCCTTTGGTGGGGTAATTCTGTCATGATTCGTGGTGGAGAGCCGGACCAAGGCGCAGCGTGATAATGATACAATCTTCTCTTATAAGAAGATGAAAGAACACAACACGAAACACTTTAACAAACTAACAAAAAACGATCGTGAAGCTATAACGAACTAGTGCACACATGCAACATAGAACATTGACATAGACAATTACCACAAAACCTAAAGCCTATGGCTACCTTAAATATGGCTCCCAATCAGAGATAACAATAACCAGCTGTCTCTGATTAGAACCAAATCAGGTAACCATAGACTTTCCTAAACACCTACACTCAACCATAGACAATCCTAGACACATACACTCAACACAAACCCATACACTAAAACCAACACCCCCTTTACCATAATAAACACCCAAAACACAAACATACCCATGTCACACCCTGACCTAACAAAAATAAAAAAAAGAAAGAAATACTAAGGCCAGGGCGTGACAACCATGCAGGGTAATCAAGTGATATGACCTTACATTACTACCAATGCAGTGGTCATCAAAGTAGATATGTACAGTGGGGCAAAAAAGTATTAGACAGCCACAATTGTGCAAGTCTCCCACTTAAAATGATGAGAGAGCTGTAATTTCATCTTAGTACACTTCAACTATGCCAGACAAAATGAGGGGAAAAAGTCCAGAAAATCACATTGTAGGATTTTATGAATTTATTGCAAATTCATGGGTGGAAAATAGTATTGTTCACGTACAAACAAGCAAGAATTGTTGGCTCTCACAGACCTGTAACTTCTTCTTTAAGAGGCTCCTCTGTCCTCCACTCGTTACCTGTATTAATGCGACCTGTTGAACTTGTTATCAGTATATATAGACACCTGTCCACAACCTCAAACAGTCACACTCCAACTCCACTATGGCCAAGACCAAAGAGCTGTCAAAAGGACACAAGAAACAAAATTGTAGACCTGCACCAGCTGGGAAGACTGAATCTGCAATAGGTAAGCAGCTTGGTTGAAGAAATCAACTGTGGGAGCAATTATTAGGAATGGAAGACATACAAGACCACTGATAATCTCCCTCGATCTGGGGCTCCACGCAAGATCTCACCCCCGTGGGGGCAAAATGATCACAAGAACGGTGAGCAAAAATCCCGAGAACCACACGGGGACCTAGTGAATGACCTGCAGAGAGCTGGTGTACGTACGGTTTCTTCCAGGGGTGAAGGAAGAGGACCAAAGTGCAGCGCGGCTAGTGTTAAACATGTTTAATAAAAAACAAGTGAAACGCTAACAAAGCAACAATAACAAAATAACAAATGTGCAGAAAACGAGACAGACCTATCTGGCACGACAATCACAGAGACAGGAAACAAACACGCCATAAAATCCCAACACAAAACAAGCTCCTATATAGATTCTCAATCAGGGACAGACGGATTACGCATCTGCCCTGAATTGAGAACCATATTAGGCCTGGACATAGAAACCAACAAATCAGAACACACCATAGAATTCCCACCCAGCTCAACGTTCCTGACCAACACTAAACAAGCAAAACACATAATAACTCTGGTCAGGACGTTACAGTACCCCCCTCCTGAGGTGCGGACTCCGAACGCACCTCTACAACTCCAAGAGGAGGGTCTGGGTGGCATCTGTCCGCGGTGGCGGCTCTGGCGGTGGAACGAGGACACCACTCCACCACCGACCACTGTCCTTGTCCCGCCTCCTTAGCGTCTCTTTGAATGGCGACCCTCGCCACGTACCTTGGCCGAGAGAATCCTCCCAAAGGCCCCCACATGATTTTGGGGTAGCTCAGAACAGAGAGGGTAGCTCAGGACAGAGAGGTAGCTCAGGACAAAGGAGAGGTAGCTCAGAGACAGAGAGTAGCTCAGGACAGAGAGGTAGCTCAGGAACAGAAGGAGGTAGCTCAGGACAGAGGGAGCTCAGGACTAATGTGCAGCTATCGGACTGAGTGAGCTGGCTAAGTGGCAGCTCCGGAACTGAGTGCAGCTCCGGACTGAGTGGCAGCTCCGGACTGAGTGGCAGCTCCGGACTGAGTGGCAGCTCCGGACTGAAGTGGCAGCTATACTGTAAGGCAGCTCATGACTGTAAGGCAGCTCATGACTGTAAGGCAGCTCATGACTGTAGAGGCAGCTCATGACTGTAGGCAGCTCATGACTGTAGGGCAGCTCATGACTGTAGGGCAGCTCCATGACTGCTCGACACGGCTCTGGACGCTCATGCGGCTGACGGCTCAGCAGATCCTGTCTGGTTGGCGGTCCGCGGCCTCCGGCAGATCCTGTCTGGTTGGCGGCTCTGGCAGATCCTGTCTGGTTGGCGGCCCTGGCAATCCTGACTGACGAATGGCTCTAGCGGCTCCTGACTGACGAACGGCTCTGAACGGCTCGGGACAGACGGCGGCTCTACCGGCTCGGGGGAGACGGATGGCTCAGACGGCGCTGGGGAGACGGATGGCTCAGACGGCGCTGGGGAGACGGATGGCTCAGACGGCGCTGGGAGACGGATGCTCAGACGGCGCTGGGGAGACGGATGGCGTCCGATGGCGCTTGGGCAGACGGCCAGCTCTGACGGCGTTGGGCAGACGGACAGTTCAGGCGCCGCTGGGCAGACGTGCCAGTTCAGGCGCCGCTGGGCAGACGGGCATTTCAGGCACCGCTGGGCAGACGGCAGACTCTGGCCGCCTGAGACGCACTATAGGCCTGATGCGTGGTGCCGGAACTGAAGGTACCGGGCCTGAGGCACGCACCTCAGGCGAGTGCGGGGAGGAGAACAGGGCACACTGGACTCTCGGAGGCGCACTATAGGCCTGGTGTGTGGTACCGGAACTGGAGGTACTGGGCTGAGGGCACGCACCTCAGGGCGAGTGCGGGAGAAGGAACAGTGCGTACAGGGCTCTGGAGACGCACAGGAGGCTTGGTGCGTGTGTGCCGAACTGGAGGCACTGGGCTGGAGACACGCACCATAGGGAGAGTGCGTGGAGGAGGAACAGGGCTCTGGAGATGCACTGGAAGCCTGGTGCGTGTGGGCGGCATGGTGGTACTGGGCTGGGGCTGGAAGGTGGCGCCCGGATATACCGGACCGTGAAGGAGGACACGCGCTCTTTGAGCACCGAGCCCTCTCCAACCTTACCAGGTTGAATGGTCCCCGTAGCCCTGCCAGTGCGGCGAGGTGGAATAGCCCGCACTTGGGCTTGCAGGCGAACCGGGGACACCACCTGTAAGGCTGGTGCCATGTACGCCGGCCCGAGGAGACGTACTGGAGGCCAGATATGTTGGCCGCCTTCATGGCACCCGGCTCGATGCCCAACCTAGCCCTACCAGTGCGGCAAGGTGAATAGCCCGCACTGGCTAAGCACGCGTACTGGGGACACCGTGCGCTCCACCGCATAAACCGGTGTCTGACCAGACGACGCCCTCTCACTCCACGGTAAGCCCGGGGAGTTGGCTCAGGTATCCAACCCGGCTTCGCCACACCCCTTTAGCCCCCCCCCAATAAATTTTTGGGTGAGCCTCTCGGGCTTCCAGCCACTCTTACGTGCTGCTTCCTCAATCCACCGCTCCTGGGCTGTGGCTGCCTCCTTCTCCTCCCAGAGCGGCGATTCTCTCCAACCTTAGCCCAGGGTCCTTCTCCGTTGAATATTGCTCCCAAGACCATTCCTCCTGGTACCGCTGCTTCTGTTGCCGCTGCCCATTTCCACGCTGCTTGGTCCGGTTTGGTGGGTGTTTCTGTAACGGTTTTCTTCCAGGGGTGAAGGAGAGGACCAAAGTGCAGCGCGGCTAGTGTTAAACATGTTTAATAAAGAACAAGTGAAACACTACAAACAACAATCAAATAACAAATGTGCAAAAACCGAGACGACCTATCTGGTGCAGACAATCACAGAGACAGGAAACAAACACCCAAAAATCCCAACACAAAACAAGCCTCCTATATATGATTCTCAATCAGGGACAACGATTACCATCTGCCTCTGATTGAGAACCATATTAGGCTGGACATAGAAACAGACAAACTAGACACACAACATAGAATTCCCACCCAGCTCACGTCCTGACCAACACTAAACAAGCAAACATAATAACTCTGGTCAGGACGTTACAGCTGGGACCAAAAGTAACAAAGCCTACCATCAGTAACACACACTACGCCGCCAGGGACTCAAATCCTGCAGTGCCAGACGTGTCCCCCTGCTTAAGCCAGTACATGTCCAGGCCCGTCTGAAGTTTGCTAGAGAGCATTTGGATGATCCAGAAGAAGAGTGGGAGAATGTCATATGGTCAGATGAAACCAAAATAGAACTTTTTGGTAAACTCAACTCGTCGTGTTTGGAGGACAAAGAATGCTGAGTTGCATCCAAAGAACACCATACCTACTGTGAAGCATGGAGGTGGAAACAATCATGCTTTGGGGCTGTTTTTCTGCAAAGGGACCAGGACGACTGATCCGTGTAAAGGAAAGAATGAATGGGGCCATGTATCGTGAGATTTTGAGTGAAAACCTCCTTCCATCAGCAAGGGCATTGAAGATGAAACGTGGCTGGGTCTTTCAGCATGACAATGATCCCAAACACACCGCCCGGGCAACGAAGGAGTGGCTTCGTAAGAAGCATTTCAAGGTCCTGGAGTGGCCTAGCCAGTCTCCAGATCTCAACCCAATAGAAAATCTTTGGAGGGAGTGAAAGTCCATGTTGCCCAGCAACAGCCCAAAACTACACTGCTCTAGAGGAGATCTGCATGGAGAAATGGGCCAAAATACCAGCAACAGTGGTGTGAAAACCTTGTGAAGACTTACAGAAAACGTTTGACCTCTGTCATTGCCAACATTGCCAAGCTGTAAAAACATAATTTGCAAATAAATTCATTAAAAATCCTACAATGTGATTTTCTGGATTTCTTTTTCTCATTTTGTCTGGCATAGTTGAAGTGTACCTATGATGAAAATTCCAGGCCTCTCTCATCTTTTTAAGTGGGAGAACTTGCACAATTGGTGGCTGACTAAATACTTTTTTTGCCCCACTGTATATTATGACTTCCCTTAAAGAAATAAAATGCTGTGGAGATGGACAGGGTCTAAAGAGGCACAAACGTCATTTCAACGTCTTTTCCACTTTGGTTCAACGTAATTTAATTGAAATTATGTGGAAACAACGTTGATTTAACCAGTGTGTTCCCAGTGGGTTGTTTTGTGAAGACAGGGTACAGTACTTGACTATGGGAACATGGTAATGTGGAGTCTTCACTATGGGGACATTGTACTGTATAGACTTCACTATGGGGACATGGTACTGTAGAAACTTGACTATGGGGACATGGTACTGTAGAGACTTGACTCTGGGGACATGGTACTGTAGAGACTTCACTTTAATATTGTCCTTCCTTGTCTCAGCTAAACACCCAACAAATGTAATCACCTGGCTCCACCATGTTGCAGACATTTGGTTTCTGTTGGCAACGCTTATCACTCCCAAAAGTGCAAAGCACTTCCATTTCAGCAAAGTGGGTTTCATTTCCTTGTTTCCCGCATGAAGGATTACGACAGAAAATTGAGGCAGTTATCAATACATTCCAGCATGTTACTACTGCAAATCCCGTTGAGAGCCAACAATGAGCTTGTGTGATTTTATTATTAATACCTCTAGGTGTTTCAATCTCTTCAGGAGGGGGCGTCTTTTAATAAGGTTTATTAAACAGAAACAGAGGTTCTTTATCAAAACCATTCAACAGGTAAGTCAAACATGAACTTCACACAGAGAATATGAAGGGGTTTTTATCAAGCCAAAGGGGGATTAAATTACTAAGAAAGTGCAAGCTTTTTGCTGTTTGCATGTGTAGCTACATTTTATCACTGCATATAGAGATTATCTATGTATATATGTTTGTTCAGTACACAGATAGAGGAGTAGAGACTTCCAGATTAAGACAGACGTCTTAGTTTCTTTGGGAAATCGCCTGCAGAGGAAGGCTATGCTAACTGTTATAAAATCTGGTCCCAAACGTATCAGGAGCTCAAAGAAGAGGGCTGAATAAAAGACAACCCAGCATGCACTATTATGTTCCATTGGACAAAAAAAGATCAGACTTTTCTCTCAAAACCTCAACATAGGACTCCCAAGTGGCAGCTCTGAAAGCCTGAGAAAACACACCCTCTACACTGACAGTCCTAACATCCTTTATTGTGTCCCAGGGGAGAAGAAAGATGGAAATCCCCAAACCAAGATGTCCACTTTCTGAGGAGATCACAAACCATAACCTCTACCTGTCAGAGGCTAGAAGGAGATGAAAACCACAAAACCAGACTTCTGAACTAGAGGTTCTTGCTAGGATAAATATGATTCTATAGTATTTGGTATTTAGTTCCATTCAGCCTATTTAATCATGGCTCCCTGTGCACTTCAGGGAGAACTTGACACCCCTCTCGAAAAACAAGCACAAGAGTTTCTTTAATCTGTTTTTCTTTCTTGCGGTGCCTGTCAGAACAACAGACCAGTGCTGAGAAGAAGGGTGAGCTCTCTGATGCTTTGTTTCTATTAAAGGTCTGGCAGTAGAACATCACCAGGTAGAACCCTTTTGGGTTCCATGTAAAAAGGTTCTACCTGGAACCAAACATAGTCTACCTGGAACCAAAAAGGTTTATCAATGAGGACAGCCGAAGAACCCTTTTAGGTTCTAGAATGCACCTTTTTTTTAAACAGTGTAGCTAATGAGTGTTCCATACACCATTATCCAGTAACTGGAGACCACAGTACTAGCTGGAGACAGATGAACACATTACCCATTCACCTCATGCTTGGACATGCACACTCATTTCACTGCAGAGGAGTCTCTTCAGGGCATAATAACACACTGTGTGTAGCTGCAGTTACAGTAGAGGAGAAAAAGTCCTGCAGTATGAGATTCAATATCAAAAACCTTTGTTCAGTCATTAATCAAATCTCATGCGTGTGGTTAAAGGGGCCTAACCAACACAATACAGTTAGTCTTTGCTGCTGTAAAGCCAGCCCTGAACAATGTCCTCTGGTTTTACCACAGTCTGCTGAGCAGAGGTTCTCTGAAGCTAGCTAGAGTGATAATATTCCAGTATCACAGAGTTCCAATGTCCTGTGTTAAAGGGTCCAGTGACTGTAGAGAGCAGAGCAGCCAGTACAAAGTAGTCTAGTAGACAGATAGTAGAGTCTAGCTCTAAGGGGCTTTAATCTCTTCCTCCCTCAACTGTGTCCATATCATTATCTGACCTGCTGAGGCGTCTGCTGCCAGGTTCTTATCAGCAGCCAATTAGAACACAGGGATCTATCTCCAACAGCCAATTACAACCGAGGGAGCTGCTGTGAGGAAATGTCAACAACTCAGAGACCTCACGCCTCTCTTATCTGGCCCCGCCTCTCCCTCCAGACAGATCCAGCTCCACTGTCATGGTAACCGCTGGTGAGGGATACTATTACAAGGGAAACAGGTACAGGCCACTTTAATAAAATAAACTCCCAGACACCCTGACTGTGTCTCCCAACAATGTCAACACCCTCTTGATAACTAGCGTCCAGCAACATTTTATCATTGGGTCTATCTCCAGTTGAAGAAAAGGCTGCTGCTGCTCTGATGGTGTGTGTGTTTGACCCTCCCAGCTAACAGCTATTACACACAGCACTTAGAGCTACATTACCAGAGGAAGGAGCAGACATGCCTGGAACGCTCCACACCTGTACCTCTTGATAACAAAGGCTTTGCAGATTCTTTACAGGAGAGGAGATAGAGATTACTTTCTGTTTGGCTTATTCTCCTTGACAAGGATGTTATGAAGGATGAATTCTGCTCCCAACCGCTCCTCTATCTGTCCATCAATCTCCATGCAGGAATCAATCCTAGGGCAACTCTGATAGGCTGTTTCCCATGACAACAGATAACACTTGGAGGTCAACTACCTATTTTAACGGTTTCATTGGTCCAGCTTGGTGTCACCCTGGTGGTGTTATCAATAAAGCTACCAATACTTCAAATAGAGACGGTGTTAATGCAAAGGCAACATTCACAAGCAAAAGGTCTGTGTAAAATCAATTATTGACGGTCCTTTTCTGTTGACCGAATAGAAGGCCAAGGTTGTCCATTCAGAGTGATGACAATCTGCTTTCTTTGACACTGAGCATGTGACTTAAATGTGACTGTCTGTGATGGCTGTGTGACATGGCCATGTGACATCATGGCTGACTGTCAAGTGGCTGTCGGGGAGACGTGCTCAGGAGTGTCACTGCCACAATCACATGTCACCAGACCAAACAGAAACAAGACAGACTGGCCAGACATCTAGGACATTTAGGACACGTCCACTTCCACAGAAAGAGTCCTCTACTGCCGGTCAACAAGGACATATTGACCAATACTCAGTCAACACAGACAGGTCAACCTCCATGCAATATTTTACTATCAGTCAACAAGGGCAGATCCACCTTCTGTATAAGGCCTACACTCTACTGTCAGTCAACAAGGAGATTCTATAGACCAGTGGTCCCAAACCTTTTATAGTCCCGTAACCCCTTCAAACATTCAATCTCCAGCTGCGTACCACTCTAGCACCAAGGTCAGCGACAAAAACTCACACTCATTGTTATGTTTAATAAATGTATTGAAATAGTGTGTGTGTGGCAGGCTTAGAATGATGGGGAAAAAAAAACAACATTTGAGAGTTGTGGAATGTTGCAACCCGGCTTGTGGAATGTGACAAAGAGCACTTATAGAATCAGGGCACAAATAATAATATAATAATAATCAATGATATTGCTCTTTATTTAACCATCTTACATATAAAACCTTATTTGTTCATTGAAAATTGTGAATAACTCACCACAGGTTAATGAGAAGGGTGTGCTTGAAAGGATGCACATAACAATGTTGGGTTGTATTGGAGAGAGTCTCCGTCTTAAATAATTTCCCACACACAGTCTGTGCCTGTATTTAGTTTTCATGCTAGTGAGGTCCGAGAATCCACTCTCACAAAGGTACGTGGTTGCAAAGGGCATCAGTGTCTTAAGAGCGCGATTTGCTAAGGCAGGATACTCTGAGCACAGCCCTAGCCGGAAATCTGGCAGTGGCTTCTGATGAAATTATATTTTCACAGAACCGCTTGTTGCAATTTCGATGAGTCTCTCTTGTTCAGATATCGATCGGTAAGTGGACTGGAGGCAGGGCATGAAAGGGATAACGAATCCAGTTGTTTGTGTCACCCGTTTAGGAAAAGTAGCTGCGTAATTACGCACCTAACTCACTCAGGTGCTTCACTAAATCACATTTGACATTGTCCGTAAGTTTAAGTTCATTTGCACACAAGAAATCATACAATAATGGAAAGACCTATGTGTTGTCCTTGTTAATGCAGACAGAGAAGAGCTCCAACTTCTTAATCATAGCCTCAATTTTGTCTCGCACATTGAATATAGTTGCAGAGAGTCCCTGTAATCGTAGATTCAGATCATTCAGGTGAGAAAAAACATCACCCAGTCGTGTGAGAAACTCGTCATCATGCAAGCGGTCAGACAAGTGAAAATGATGGTCAGTAAAGAAAACTTTAAGCTCATCTCTCAGTTAAAAAAAATGTGTCAATACTTTGCCCCCTGATAACCAGCGCACTTCTGTATGTTGCAAAAGTGTTACATGGTCGCAACCCATATCATTGCATAGTGCAGGAAATACATGAGAGTTCCTGGGCCTTGCTTTAACAAAGTTAACCATTTTCACTGTAGTGTCCAAAACGTCTTTCAAGCTGTCAGGCATTCCCTTGGCAGCAAAAGCCTCTCGGTGGAGGCTGCAGTGTACCCAAGTGGCGTCGGGAGCAACTGCTTGCATGCGCGTTACCACTCCACTATGTCTCCCTGTCATGGCTTTTGCGCCATCAGTACAGATACCAACATGAGCAGCAGCTACGTTTGGCTACATACAGACCGTTAGTGGAATTCCCACGACAGAATAAAGGTTAATGTGACTGGATGTTACTTATTTGACCAGAATACCTGTATTTGACATTGTGTTGTTATTTCGCTGAACACTAGATGGTTTCATTTTTGGGGGGGCAGTGAAACGAGGCTACTAACGTGAGAAAAACTCATCCAAATGTATAGCCCCATTGGAAAATATAAATGTGAAGAAAAAACAATGTTCACATTTTAAAAAATTATTATAATAATAATTGTTTCAATGTGAATCACATTCCCCACTTTGGGAATACCTGCTACAGACCTACACTTGTACACTACACAGACTATATAGAGCTACAGGTGTATACTACACAGACTATATAGAGCTACACTTGTACACTCCACAGACTATATAGAGCTACACTTGTACACTACACAAACTATATAGAGCTACACTTGTAAGGCTTCTACAATAGTAGTTTGGTGTAAGTGGTCAAGGTTGTAAGGAAGGTTAACCACGCATCTATAATAGTATCTGTGGAGCTGTACACTATCGTGTAGCTCTCTATACGGACTTAGGTCTGTATGTGTAGTGTACAAGTGTTACAGCTCTAGAAGGATATAAGTGATGTATATGTAGGTGAGTGACAACCGCCGTAGTCAGAGTCTCTGAATATAGCAGACGTACTGGATCCCATGTGAAATGTGTGAGCAGAGTTGTATGCTGCGGTATGTTGCGTGTTATGGGTGACCAGCTGTAGCTCTAATATAGTCTGTGTAGTGG